>NW_011108278.1:0-715 GCF_000146605.3 Meleagris gallopavo
TTGCTTTTAAATATTATGTATTCCCAAAGCAATGGTTTGGGAAGCTTGCTATTTCTTTCACAAACTGAATGATCTTCTGAACAGTTTTTTGGAGCCTTCTAAAACAAATCTAACTATAAGAACATTCTACAAACACAGAGGCAGTGCTACCTAAATTTACATTTTGATTAATTGGCAGATACGGTTGCATTTTTGTAGTAGCTCCAATCATGTGAATTATGTAGAACCTATCCCACCTTCTGCCACTTTTGTAACATTCTACTATACATACAAACCCATACTAACCACATGCAAAATGTAAGACCAGGATGGATCTCTTGCAACAATTTTCCCGAATAAAAATTGCATTTCTGTAGCACAGTATGTTTTCTTGGTGAAGACAAACAAAGACAAACAACCAAACAACAACTAGAATGAGTGAAAAAAATGCCAACACAAGGGATGAATACAGGACAAGTCCTGAGGAGGACCTAGGAAAAAAAAGCATTAAGAAGGTGAAGTCAACCACAATACAGCCAGTACAGAGGCTAAGAAGAGAGTATTGCAAGTGACACAGGTAATCCTGAGGCCAGAATTTCTGCAGTACAGATCTATTTAAGTACAAACACTTGGCTCAACTTGCTGAAACCTGCATTTTATTCCCAATAAAAAAGTTATCAAGTCTAATGGCTCACAATATCAGAAACATTGGCTTTTACATTTTCAATGATACAGT
>NW_011108279.1:0-428 GCF_000146605.3 Meleagris gallopavo
TCCTTCTCAAAAAGGTCGAGAAATTTGTAAGGTCAAAGCATAAACCTGGTGGGGGATCCAACTTCTTTAGGAGTTGAAGCTCTTATGATGGCAAAATTCTGAAAAGTAATGAACTAATAAATTCATCTCTGGTACAGCCAGTTGCAGCCATAGCACAAAGAGTAGAAGCTTGTGGGGAATTTAATTCTGTGTACTCGTGCACAGAGAGCATATGCTTTAACGGGACACAGATACATAATAGAGTGGGAATTGTAGTTATAATTGTTCATGCTTAGTGAGAAGTTACAGAATCAGTGTGTACAGTACTTGATCATTTAAGCTATTGATTTTGTTTCTCTAGTTTTAACTATATGTTGGATGCAGGGTTCAGTACATGAAATTCTTCATTGTCTTTTTTGTTATTTCAGAATATGACAGAAATCTTACCT
>NW_011108280.1:0-437 GCF_000146605.3 Meleagris gallopavo
CCAAGCTTCAGAGTGCCTTTATCTTTCAGATGTTCTTGATGTTGTGTCCTACAGATGTCACTGGAAGTTCTGAAGAAGAGATTGCATAAAAATTTCAAATCTTTTCCCTTTGTTACACGAACTGCAAAAAAGTTTTCAGTGTGTGCTATGTGATGACATTCTTTTTTTTTTTGAGAAAGAATGCATATTATTTCAGTCTATTCAATTTTTACATGACTCTAAGTATTCCTGCATATATTAGTCAGTGTAATTCTTTAGTCTTATAAAGTGTTCAGTTTTCATCTAACTCATCTGACTGCTAGTTTTTACTAAGACTTGACAGGCAAGTTAACTGAGTTTATAGCTACTTTGCCTTACTCATTCCTCTTCCTGTAGTATTTTCAAGGGAGAATGACACTTTTTCACCCATGGTTTGCTGTTGCCTAAGATAATGTCTT
>NW_011108281.1:0-677 GCF_000146605.3 Meleagris gallopavo
TTTAAGTTCCAAAATCACTCCTCAGCTCCTGGACTTTCTGTTATCTCCACCACGGTGCTCTTCCCTCAGGAAAAACCCATTCAACCATTTCACACCAGACTTCCCTGGGTATGTTTGCTCACATTTTACTTTCTGTAGCTGAAGGTAGTTGTTGACTGCTGACCCACCTCTCCCCTCACCAGCAGCACATGGGGACAAGAGAAGCAAAAATGTAGATCAGAAAAGCAACACCCAAAGCCCCTCATTCCTCAAAGATCTTTCAGTTAATTACAAAAGGACTGCCAAAGGACCCCTGAAATTTTGTGTACAGCAATAAGTTAAATATTTCTAATTCATGTGTCCTGATGGAAAAACTTTTTCATAGTATGCAACCGATCACTTGCATCCTGGAAGTGCAAGATCTGGCTTACTGAAATGAAGGATGCCACTTCTTGTGCCTAAATGCTCTTTATAGTCTTTGTGAAGGCTTTGTGAAAAAGGTGGTCCTGTTCACAGTTAGCCAAGTCAGTAATAAGACTAGGAGAACTATTAATGGTGTATCTCACTGAGAGAGCATTTGGAGCAGTTAGTAAAGTGATGCATGATACCGCATGTGTACACAGACAAGTCCTAGACAGCAGTGGGCAGTATGCAGGGCCTCCTAGCATCATCCTAGTGATATGGGCAGGGGAGCATTG
>NW_011108282.1:0-344 GCF_000146605.3 Meleagris gallopavo
AACAAAGAACAGGTGAGCTGGGTAGCCTCGCATTAACACTGTCCTCCATTATCTCAAGAACTACAAGGGATGCACAGTCAGAATTGGCACAACATGACCTGGGCAGAATGGTTTGGGGCTGCCAACACCTCCAAATAGTCACTCACCTTAAAAGTGGCTGCTACGTTAGTGAAGTTAGCAATGCTGCCTCCAATGATCAGGATTTTACCTAAGAGAAAAAAACAAGCATAAATAAAACAGCATTAAGAACACAGTGTACCTACTGTAAGACCACGAAGTAGTGTAGGACAGAGAGAAACAATGCTGTGGCTCAGACTAATTAACAGTTTGCAGTAGGTTGTGTT
>NW_011108283.1:0-439 GCF_000146605.3 Meleagris gallopavo
GAGGTACAACAGAACCTACCTCAATTCTTTGCAATTGTGTTAGTGCTGAAGGAACTCTCAATGTTTATGAAAAATTGGTTCCCAACATACAAATGAAATCATGTGCTAAAAGCCTAAAATGCTAAAAGCCAAAATAAGTTAGATTTATTCTAAAGATCAAAAACTGGAGCAAGACAACTGACTTAAGATAAGACCTGCAAAACATTTATAGATTGGAGAAAAACAGTAGGCAATGTGATGTTTTTTCTTAGATTTGGCTTTTTTCTTTTTGAGAAATATTAATGCTATGTTCTACAGAAAGGAAATTAGAAAAAACAAACAACAAACAACAAATGGCATTTATTTTCTATTCTTGGCAGAGTGGCTTTTTTACAGTTCTGAATGCCGATAATTCATTGTACAGAAAAGGAATGACTCCTGTGCAACTCCTTACAAAAAC
>NW_011108284.1:0-433 GCF_000146605.3 Meleagris gallopavo
TGAAGTCTTTCAGATAAAGTCTGCAAGATGCTCTCCTCTAATGTCTGTGACCCCTGTTACCTGCAGTGGACTCTTCAACAGGCACCAGAAGTGAGAGTCTGATAGTTTCAGTCTACTTGACTACTCTTCCACATGTTGATCAGACATGGGTCATGGCTGAGAACCAGCTGTATTTAACCTGGTAAATCAAAGCTCTCATCACACACACGTCCAAATAGCTGCAGTAAGTCTGTGTACTACTTCCTAATTTTGCCTTGGTCTTGAAAAACAGAATAATGGTGGTCGTCCATTACAAAAAATAAACCAATTCTCCAAGTTCTGTACCTGTATAACTCTCCTGTAGGAGCCCAAATTCCCTATTTGGCCCGTTGCTCCTCTCCCACGTCTCACACTTCAGCGAGCTGCCCATAACCATATATCAAACTCATGCACA
>NW_011108285.1:0-641 GCF_000146605.3 Meleagris gallopavo
TTAACATATGCACTGTGGACAGTGCTGTCCTGCACAGAGCCTTATCACAGTCAGGCTCCCAAGAGATACAACTGCAAGAATAAGAAATCTCATCCACCAGATCTTGTGACCTGGGAAATTGTACCTTTGCATGTGTCACAGTATGTATTATACACGCATGATAGAACAGAAGTCCAGTTTCACATACTTCTATAAAAATGTCACTATATCTATGCTAACTGCTAGGACAGGTCAGGATCAATCTCATCTTTCCTACTGACACAGTTATATTGCTCCTCATGTCCAAGGACTAAGAAATCAAGTCTTAATCTATCACCATGAAAAGAATAGTAAGAAGGAATCTAGTTTTAATCATGCCTAGATAGGAAAAATATTTCAGGACTTGCTCAACAAAGAAAATAAAATACACGACAACTAGGAAAAAAAAAAAAAGAAAAGAAAAGAAAAGAATGAAAAGGGGGAAAAAAAAGAAACAATAGGTAGAGAAAATAGAAGCTTTTCTCCATGCTGAACAGATTCCTAGACAGCAGTTCATGAACCCCTGGACACAAGACTCCAGCTGCTGGCTTTGCACACAGTTGCAGAGGCAGCCCTGCAGCAAATTGTACAACTGGTTTCTTGGAAAACCAACATTAGCGAAG
>NW_011108286.1:0-488 GCF_000146605.3 Meleagris gallopavo
TGTATAGCATTAAAGTCGATAACGATGTTTTTAAGGTTAATGGAACTGCTGAGAAATCTACTGGGATAACGCACGCTTTCAAATCAGTTGACTTTTTTTGCATCTTTGTGCGACTGGTGCGGTGGCTGAAGGTGAATTCCCTCTGACAGGAACCCGTTCCCTCACCGAGCGCCGTGCCGCCGGCCTGGGCTCCCCGCGGCGGGGCCGGGCTCGGCCTTATCCGACAGCGCCCCCTGGCGCTCTGTGACGGCTGTGCTTTGTCCCGCAGGGCGCACCGGGCGCTACACGCTGATCGAGAAGTGGCGGGACACCGAGCGGCACCTGGCGCCGCACGAGAACCCCATCGTGTCGCTCAACAAGTGGGGGCAGTACGCCAGCGACGTGCAGCTCATCCTGCGCCGCACCGGGCCCTCCCCTCCAGCGAGCGGCCCACCTCGGACAGCGTGGCTCGCATCCCCGAGAGGACGTTGTACCGGCAGAGCCTGCCG
>NW_011108287.1:0-755 GCF_000146605.3 Meleagris gallopavo
AGGCTATCCAAAGTTGGCTGGGACGACCTGCTTTTCAAAATGTGTCCCTAGCATAGAGCTATTATCACAACTGATTTCCTATTCCTTGTTTGCTTGTGGTCTTTGGGCAGTAACGTGGTTACAGGATAGTCACTAAAATGGCATATGAATAAGGTAGGCAGACCTAGTTTGTACAGTTACTACTTATGAAGATACATTAAAACATTGCAATAATATCAGCTATGGACAAAAATTAGATTGACAAATATCAGTCATTAATTTACAATTATGTATAGCTGCATATGTGTGTGCAGCTACATACAACTGTACATAGGAATTGGCAGACATCAAGGATTATTTTTCAGTAATTGCTATTTAATGGTTAAGATATTTAATGAACATAAGATATTTAACGAGATTAAAGGAAAAATATCAAAACACAAATGAAATCCAGGGTTACACCTGAAACTTTTTCCTTGATTCTACTGCTACCTGGGTTTCCCTTTATGAACTGTAAACTGTAAGATAATTTTCTTGTCACTTGCATGAAACATTTTTTTACTCATCTTTACTCTAGTGCTTATGTGTTATTTAAGGAAATAGTCCCATTATTTGTCTAATCACAACTACAGCTACGTAGCATGAGCAAAAAATCAGTAAAGTGTACTTCTTATAATTGTTTAGGTTTTGTTTTCCAGTAATTGCATAAGTGGTATTTATCTGGCAAAGCTCAAAACCTTGTCTTGGTTCCATCCAACAAATTAGTTTAGAGTTTG
>NW_011108288.1:0-438 GCF_000146605.3 Meleagris gallopavo
TATTGCTGAAGTATTAGAACCTCAGTGTGCATTTTTGTTCAAACGTGTCTCGCTTACAGGCTCCTGAGTCAAGAGTGTGGTTACCTTTCCCTTTCACTGAAGTAAACCATGAGGAAAAGCTGCATGAACCTAGGACACACAACTCTGTTCTTGAAAGTCTGTCTCTCTCTCTGACCTGACAACCAGTTTCAAATAGCTAAAGTCTTCCTGTTGATGTGGAATGAATCTAAGTTTCACTATATTTCTCATATATGTTAACTACTAACTCTAATTCTGCCACTGGTTTTGATTACCAGTTTGTTGCTTTGTAAGGTTGATAAGGATGACTGTGATAAATAAGAACACGATTTAAAACACAGATTGGAAAAATATTAAAGTATCTTAATCAAAGATCCATAAGAAGGAAGAGTATAAGGTCTCATGGTTAACATGACATCC
>NW_011108289.1:0-465 GCF_000146605.3 Meleagris gallopavo
CTTCTTAGGACAAAAATATAAGTATTCTTATCAAGGAAACAAGAATTTAAAAATTATGTTAAATAAAAAGCAAAACAAAAAAAACAAGAAGCCCACACTGGTTGAGTTTGTTTTACATGATTATGGAAAACTATTTCTAAGTAAATTAGAAAAAGCACAAGCTGATTTTTAGTACATCATCTATGTGCTTTTATGTTCATGC
Organism: Meleagris gallopavo; assembly: GCF_000146605.3. Taxonomy (NCBI): domain Eukaryota; kingdom Metazoa; phylum Chordata; class Aves; order Galliformes; family Phasianidae; genus Meleagris; species Meleagris gallopavo. The sequence continues at coordinate 203 of NW_011108289.1, forward strand.
ATATACATGCATAAAGTTTGATTGTGCATATATATAAATCAAATCTGAAATACTTTGTGCGTTCCTCTAAACTTGTCAGTAGTCTTCAACAATTTCATTATTTGAATGTTGTGAAATTGGAATAGCGTGTTCACACTGAATTTGTGGATAAACGGTAGCATCTTATGTAACAAATCATCCAAACTAAAAGGATCATTCATTGTGTTATGTTTCTGAAGAAAGTTTCTTACACATTTCTGAATTCTGGCTTATCTTTATTTTGG
>NW_011108290.1:0-511 GCF_000146605.3 Meleagris gallopavo
AAACCGTATCAGTGTGATTTTAAGGACTGTGAACGAAGATTTTCTCGTTCAGACCAACTCAAACGGCACCAAAGACGACACACAGGTATGCTGGCAGTGCATCTGTACTGTTTAAAAGAGTTCATATCTCTATTTAAATTGGAATCCAGAAAGTGTGCTTCTAAACTTCTGATGCATCTGCTAATGCTCAATGCCAGTAGTGACAAATTATTAAAGTTCACTTTAGGAGGGGGTTGTAATTGTGTTGCTTTTTTTGTTGTTGTTGGCATTTAAGCACTACTTTGGTGCCCTTTTTATCCGATCACCATCTTTTTGAAATAGGTTTCTAAATGAAACTGCTTGCTATATAGTATTCCGATGTAATAATTTACTGTTTTTGAAAGCCAGAGAGCTCTGCAAGGAAGAGTTGCCAGTGAGTAACCAGATAAGTGCTGCTGTAGATGTTTTGGTGTGTGTGTGGCAATGACACTATGTGCAGCATGAAAGGCTGGTGAACTTACTGGGCACTTCC
>NW_011108291.1:0-413 GCF_000146605.3 Meleagris gallopavo
AAGGGCGTTATTTGTGCTTTAACAACAGAAAATTTCTTGACACTATGAACAAGATGTTTCATTTATTAAGAAAAGTAAATTCAATTCTGATTTTAAATCAGACTTGCTCATGTGAAAATATTCAGTGAACACCAGATAAAAGACAAATTAACGAAAACAGCAACTCTAGAAGATATAACAGGCTGTTGGCACAGGTAGCGTAGAGTAATAACTAAATTAGATAACAGACAGTGAGTTTGAGTGTCAAGATTGGGAAGAGGACAATAACGAAAGTCTCGTGTTCTTAACAAGCTCTTCAAAGCCACTATTTGTGAAAGTCTGGCATCTGGATATAATAGTTTTAACTTTCTCAGTATTTAGCAACATTCAATTCTGAATGACTGGTGACTGCTGATGAAACACAGAAAAACTTT
>NW_011108292.1:0-583 GCF_000146605.3 Meleagris gallopavo
ATAGCATCATACCTGTCACTCTAGAAGAAAAACAAATTTTTGTTCCCAACTGAAATTAAGATAAAGATGCATGGTATGTTTAGACAACTATCAGACTCTTTGGGGCCTAACTATTTTAAACTGTCACATTAAAAGCATTATCAGTGCTTACCTGTTATTTTTTCTCCTTTAGAAAAAATTATACCCTCAACTCAGAAACTTATGAAGAGATCTGTTAAAATTTGGACATTCCTGTGAAGTTTCAGACCTGGTCAAATTTTCCAATTCCAAAGGTAAAACAGAAAATGTTTGATTTAACCTTTCAATTCTTCATAAACTAATCCTGGCAGGTAAACATAAGAGGTATCACAGGGGTTGCAAGGACAAGGGGACACTGGAGAGGGAAATTGTTTGACATTGGTCATCACATAGCCAACTGATTCCTGCCCTGGCATTTGTGTGCATCTGCATGGGCACATGGGCATAATGATGTTCCTTTTACAGTCTTTCTCACAACCAGTGTAAAATAAATTTCATGTAAAAAATATAGTAATGTAACAGACTGTCTCTGCCACTAGTGAAAGAAGGGTTCGGCTCTAATATT
>NW_011108293.1:0-468 GCF_000146605.3 Meleagris gallopavo
AAAACAGCTAAGTGCAGAATTTTAAAGTTCTTTAACTATTTAATTGGTGCTGTTTTAACAAGAACAGGAGAAGAAAAACACAGAGTGATTTAAAGGTTGCCTATTAGTTTTCAGTTTGCTTGTATTACAACAGTATAAGTAACTCAAGCCCAAATGGTTTGAAATACAACATTCCCAGGGTGATCATTAGAACTAAGGAAAAAGTAATAAATAGTGAGTACATTGTCCATTTATGTTTCCACTGACCTGAAGAAAAAGTTAAATGCTTCACTACTGCACGACTTAAGAAAATGTGATGACATATTAAAAAACAAAGCAAAACAAAACACTTAAGGAGAAAGAATCAATGCCTGCCACTGGAATTAAATCTTTACTGAACTTTAGTGATACGTGTAGAAACCAAAAGAACACCAAATACCAGAACAGCTGGTACTAGGATTTAAGCAAAATTAGAAAGGAAGGAGATTG
>NW_011108294.1:0-697 GCF_000146605.3 Meleagris gallopavo
AATGTTTGTGTCATAAACAGATTTGGAAGCTTTTGCAAAAGATTATTTATATCTCATAGTGGTTCAGAATTTTCTTAGGACAAAAATATTCTCCTTCATTGCCTGAGGTGTAGAAGAACCAGATCTGTTTGGCTGGTTGATAACTAAATTCTTGAGCAAGTAAACTTTGACAACAAAAAGATTAATTGGTGTATACCACTGGCTGAACTAGGCAGTTTTCTAGTAAAGTGAAGCTCACCTTCCTCTTTCTGTTGCATGTAGAAGTGGGCTTGCTGGTGTAAATCTCACTGTGGAGTCCAACTTGGCTCCCCCTGTCTCCCCTGGCCTCTGGCATGGCACTGCCTGCCTCCATGCCTCCCACTCCCACCCTGTGGCCCTACTCCCCACATTTCTTCCTGAGATTGGGATCCTTCCCACTGTTTGAGAGGAGCTCCAACTTTTAGGAGGGGCTGCAAACGCCAAAACCCACTCACTCAGCCTGTTGGCAGGACTTGTCTGTTGGCCCCCCACCCAAGCACCACTTGAATTTGTTTCCTCAGAGAGTGGAGCAGTGGGAGACCAGCGCACAGTTTTGACCTTTCATACCAGCACAGCGATCCAGTGATGAGACATGGCCTCCTGGGGGTATCAGCCAGCTGAGGTCACTGCCTTGCAGGGAAAAAAAACAACAACAAAAACACAAAATAAAACCAAGCCA
>NW_011108295.1:0-534 GCF_000146605.3 Meleagris gallopavo
AATATCTGGTGAAATGTAGGATGTTGCTCCCAGAGCGGGGAAGGACATTGCTTTGTCCAACAACACCTGCACTGACAGCAGATACCCACATCTGGGACAACTGAAACTGTCCCTGCTGTGCAGCATGAGGGCAGCCTATAAAGGGATTTAGCCAAACAAATGGAGTTGTGTGCCACAGGAGCATGACTAAGCTTAGTTCTTTCTCTTCTGCTTCATCACCTGTATTTTCTAGATCTTCCCTGACTGCAGTGGCTGTTGTGTCATGGACATTCCCGCGTGTCCTCAGCTGTTATCAGCAAGCTTGTGCTGGCTTTTGTGTCTTCTTGCAGGACTCTTCCGGATACAGTTAGTGATAGATGGAGATAAAATGAGGGATTCCTTTGCAAACTGTGTCCTTAAGCGTCCAGAAGTGAATGAGCCTACGACTCACGTGCAGTACACCATGGAAAAGATTCTCTCAGCTTGGTCACTTGAGCTATTATAGGATAACGTCATCAACTGTTGCATGGTCTCGATCAGGCTGCTTACCAACTG
>NW_011108296.1:0-491 GCF_000146605.3 Meleagris gallopavo
AACAAATAATTTCTTGATTGATGAGCTGTCTTTTGTAGAAACAAAGTTTCCTAAAAGTGAACTGTTATAATCTTACAGTCTTGAGGAGTACGGCACAGTACACTGTTCCCTGTTACTGGTTAGTTATCGGAATGTGTGCTCTCTGGAGCAAGGCTAAGCAGCTTCATCTACTGCACTGACCTTGATAGACAGTACTGAAGGATTGCAAGGTAACTGAGTAAAGGAGCTTATTAAGCATTCAGTATTTCAAAGAACCAGAGTTATGGCTGAGTAAACAGAAGTTATTTGCAATTAAAGCAGTGTTTTTTTTTGTCTCTCGCCGTTGTCACAACATGTAAGTTACTCACTTCAAGACTGTGAGATGAAATTGCTTTTTATTATTATTATTTTAAAGTACAATTAACATGAACATTTCCATTTGAAGTTTCCAGAACATAATTCACTATGTCATTTTGTTAAAGCTCAAGTTATGGTTTTCTTGCTTTAGAAAT
>NW_011108297.1:0-810 GCF_000146605.3 Meleagris gallopavo
GTTTACACCAATCAGAACAAAAGTATGTAATCATTAGAGTCACTTTTGTAATGTTTCTGCTTTTTCTGAAAGATTTTGTTCTTTCTTTTATTTTTAAATTTTTAAAAATATTTTTTGTAGGTGCAGTGTTGAGCTTTGTGATGATCAGTCAGAACTTACAATGTAAATGTGACTCCTCAATCTGGTTAAGTTTGAGGAACTCAGAAGAAAAAGCAATCTTAAAAGTAATGATGAGATTATGGACTTTTACAAATAACCAAAGGCAATGAGAAAATTCAGCAATGGAACGATGTCACACACACAACCAATAAGTATCAACCATAGCTAGTGGGAAGCTGATCAGCCGTTGGTCATCTGTCATTATGTCAAGTGACTCAGGGCTTTGTGTCTGTTGCTCCTTCTCTTGCAGGTAGATCTCAAGTACTTTCTTCAGTTCGTCTCCCTTTCCATTCCATGTCTGGTTTGTGTCTTCTTAATAAACTGCTCCATAAATGTCGCTGTCGTCAGATTTCCATTTAGAGAAATGAATTTGAACACAATTAAAACAACGACAGGCGATCAAATCAGGAATCAAGCACCTGTAGCTATGAGCTTGTCAGTCAGACAACAGGAGCATCACAGCTTACACTTTATTATGACACTTATTCAGACATGCAAAGGACCAGAATGCAATCAGGAACTGCACTCGGCAAGGTTTTACTAAGAGCACATCATACTGGACGAGTCTGATTGCCTTCACTGATTGGTTATGCAGGCAGGAGGGCATACGTTACCATTAGGCCAGGACAGAGCAACTGAGCTTGAGGTGTG
>NW_011108298.1:0-473 GCF_000146605.3 Meleagris gallopavo
GAAGTAGTTTTCAGTGTGCTGAGCAGAATCCTTCAGTTCATCCCATTCCCACATGTTGCACCCACAGTCCCAGAGGGGGACAGTGCTGCTCCTGGTGCTGCTCAGTGACTTTGGGCCCATTTTTAGTGGCTTTCATGACTTTTGGAAACCTCCTGTCCCTCAGCTTCTGGTGCATTCGTGTTACTCTGAGTGCAGAACACCATGCTGACGTTTTGGGATTGGATGCATTACTCTGCTGCTGCTGCTGGGCTTATCCCAGTCCTCATCAGCTTGTTAGCTGATCTGTCTGCCTGCATCTGAGTAATAGGAATAGCTCAATTCATTTCCTTGTGGGTTGTGTCACCTTTTAGAGAAATTCAGTGATGTTGGTGTGATTAAGCTGCTTCTGTCGGCCTTGTGCTGGGCAGTAATGACGGCCCTGGGCGAGGGAGGGGGGAGTGGTGGTTGGCATTGCAAGAGGTGAATGCATCCAG
>NW_011108299.1:0-907 GCF_000146605.3 Meleagris gallopavo
CGCACGGCCACCAGCGACCAGGGAGGGGCTTTGGCACGGCACTTGGGGAGCGCAGAGCCCACCGTGCTGCTGCTGCCTGTCCTCCTCTGGAGCTGCTGCAGACGGGGCCTGTCCTGCCCGGCAGCAGCCACCCACCCGGGCTAAGCCTCAGGGCTGCTTCTGGGGCAGCTCCCCTTCACATCTGCTCCACGGAAGGTGCCGCTGGGGTTCTGCTTTTCAGACCAGCTCCGGCCTTGCCCTCTTGGAGCAGGTGGGGACAACATGTCTTCAAGAAGGCACTGTTGTAAAAGAGCTGCTTTTTAAAAATGCAAAGCAGACAAGTTGCCACTGCTTTGAGATAGGAGGACTAAGGCATTTAACTGCAAATGATAAACACAGATATCAAAAAGGGCTCTCATTCTGCTTAGGCTGACCACTGCTTTGTGATGCAACACCATTAAGTCAGAACCACCACGCTGTGATTATTTTGCTCTCTGGGAACAGAAGAGCGTAAGGCTGTCAAAAAGAAAACAATTGGGAAACCCAGATGCCACTACTTTGCAGCACTTTACTCCCAGAACCCTGAGACTCTTACCCCCAAGCGGCAACCACCTAACTGGTGCCAGCTCTCCATGTAGTTTGTCCTGCATGGAACTGTTTATTCTCAGCACCGTGACACCATCAGACTCAACTCCCACACTAGGAACCCTTCCCTGGGTGCCCGTCTCTCTCCTCTGCCCAGTGCCCCTGTGCTGGGCGCCAGCTCTCTGCCTGCAGCTGCCCTGTCGGGGCCGCTGGTGCAGCAGGGCAGCGTGGGGCTGCCACGGAGGTGGCCTTGGCACGGCCACAGCAGAGGCTGCCACAGGCACCTGGTAAGACTGAATGTGCACAAGTCCACGGGGCCAGACGACACGCATGCCAGGGTCCC
>NW_011108300.1:0-562 GCF_000146605.3 Meleagris gallopavo
CAGGGATAGAGTCCTTAATGAAAGCCATGACTCCAGACTGACTGATGACAAGATAATCATTGCCATGGTATCTGGGCAAGTGTTTCTGGAAAACCATTGACTGAGAAACGTGCTGAACACCCTTGAAATGGCTGAGGTCAAACTGTACGTGCTTGGGCTGAGTTGGGAGCAACATCAAAGCCATGTTTTTGTCTCTAAGCTCACATACAGAAGATAGATGTTTCCATTCACCCCCTATGTCTGCTTTTATGCTTTAGTGGTGGATGGAGGAAAAAGTAGTCTTGCATTAGATATGCAGGATGTTCATTCTCAGATGCCCTCTCTTGATTCATTTAGGCCTCTGTCTTATTGATTCCAGAGAACTTATTTTGGAGTTCTAAAGATGCCTAGCTTGTACAAATCTTGTCACTTGAGCTCTTTTATTTGCAAATAAGGTTTTTCTGTAGAATCAAGGATCCCAGCTGCATTACCAGACTTTCAGAAATCTCCCTTTCAGACTGTCAAGTTTTTAATTATGTGAAATATATGAAATGTCTGCTCACTCTTTTCAGTGTATCTATGA
>NW_011108301.1:0-406 GCF_000146605.3 Meleagris gallopavo
AATGGAAAAGACAGCAGCATGACCAGCTGTGCCGTGACAAGCACAGGCCATGCCCCAGAGGGTTCTCTCCAAGAAGTTACCTTTGCTCATTATGTAAGCATTACACTGAATGTGTGTCATGTTGCAGAAAACAGGCTAATATTATACAAACAGCATTGCAGGCCATGGAGTATTCTCTCAGGAGAATATTTAAAGTAGTCAATTAATAATAAGTAACAGCAAACAACCTCAGTGAGCTGAACCTGATTTTTTTATTACATTGTCATGTCAGTGCTTACAACATCTGAGAATAGTATTTATCATTCCAAAAATAGATTTAATGATATGTATGAAAAAAATGAAATAAAATTATAATAAATGAACAGGTGACAGTCATATAAGTGAAATTAAACACACTGTATAAAAC
>NW_011108302.1:0-433 GCF_000146605.3 Meleagris gallopavo
TTTGATCTACTTTTCCTACCTGTGAATTCAAAGGAAGACTATCCACTGGTGTGTATCTGGCGATATTTAATGCATGTTCTTGCTTTCGCCTACTAGTCTAAATGCTTCCATTAGGTTTAGTGTGAAGAACAATCCTGAAGACAACAATGAAATCTGAGATGCAGAGACAGCAGGAAATATTTGCAAGCTGTGCAAGGTCCAGCAGTGATAGTTAAACAAAACATCACGTTTTGCAGGAGAATGCTGCATGCTGATCACTTATGAACTAGACCCCCTCCATTCCTTTCAGAGAGGAGACAGTGTTCATCTCAAAGGGGAAGATAAACTTATTCAAAGGACTAAGCGAAGAAGGAAAAAGAAAAAAAACACCAAAAAATGAAAAACCACTCCAATAAGACTCCTCTGTACTAAAGAATCAGGTAGAGGATCTGAG
>NW_011108303.1:0-402 GCF_000146605.3 Meleagris gallopavo
AATCATTTGCTGACATTGTTTTATATACAGGATGAATATGGAATTAGCTCCAGGCTTCAGGATCTCATGCCATAGGCACTAGGTAACAACAAATGCTATCGTGAGTCCCAATGAAGAGAGTGAGGGAATTTGAAGGCAAGTTGCAAGCACAAGGAATCATGAATACAGGGAAATACAGAGAGTTGTATTTAATCTAATTTATCAGTAGTAATTGCTGTGACACTTCTGTTCCTGACACGGGTAAATTTTGTAAGGTCATTTTGTGAAGTCTGAGATCTTGCTGGCAGTAGAGTTCTTGTGAATATGCTGAGAAAGCAAGCAAACTTCGAATCAGTATTCCTGTGCTGCAGACCTATTGTTAGTGGAAATGTTATTGATGTGTGCAGATACATCAGTTTGTAG
>NW_011108304.1:0-573 GCF_000146605.3 Meleagris gallopavo
CATCGGAAAGCACAGACCACATCAGGGCTGGTACTGCTCCCTACGATTCTGGATGTGAGTGACAGAGAGCTGCACTTAGCAGATTCCTGCTTAAATGAAAGCATTACTCCAACAGGTTACATAGCTTTAAAGGAGAAAGGGAAACCTTTTTTCTTCACTCCCCTTTAAAGACAGTTGTTCAGATCTCCCCCTAGATCAAAGCCATCCGCATTGCACTCTCAAACAAACAGGTGGCACGTCTGTCCTGACAGGACGCAACTCCCTTCTCTCAAACTTTCATTATCGCTTCTGCTTGAGGACGAAACTCTAAAAGAGAGGAACTACAACGCTAAAAAAAAGCATCAAAAGCACCAGTAACCCAAACAGGACAGAACGCCAAGCTCGGGAGCAAGCCAGGGAACACGATACTCTAGGTTTCCCGCTCTTCTTCTAGGCAGAGGAACGAAAGGAGCAGCACGGGAACACTTCACACGAACAAGAAAAGACCACCGCCGTAAGAGCAGCTGAAGGCAGCAGAGCGCTCCAAAGCGCCCCGAGCGACGCAGCCCCGGGCACAGGCCGTGAGCACAGCGC
>NW_011108305.1:0-742 GCF_000146605.3 Meleagris gallopavo
AGGAGAAGGCTTCAGAGACATTTCATTGCAGCCTTCAGTACTTAAAGGAGCTTACAAACAGAAGGAAACAGACTTTTTACATGGGCAGATAGTGATAGGACAAGGGGGAACAGTATAAACTAGAAGGCAAGAGAATTAGATTAAATGTTAGGGAAAATTTTTCACTGAGAGTGAGGTGTGTTGGAACAGGCTGACCAGGGAAGCTGTGGATGCCTCATCCCTGGAGACGTTCAAGGCTGGGTTAGATGGGGCCCCGGGCAGCCTGACATAGTGCTTAAAGATCATCAAAGATGATCTTTTAGGTCCCTTCCAACTGAAGCCATTCTATGATTCTATGATCTCTTCACACTGAATTGCTGAAATTATTATTCACAGTAGATTTTTTTTGAAAGCTGAATCTCATTCTTGACTATTTACAGGGTTTACCTGGTAAACTGTCATAAGGCTTTTTTTAGTATATTTTTAAAATCTTTTTAAGTATGAACATTTATCATTCTCATTTTGATTTGAAACGTATTTCTCACAACAAAAATATTTTAGACAGAATAAAAATTCTAAATTTTACCCACTACTATTCAGAAACTCCGAATGCAATTCTAAGTCTGTAGTACTTTGCTTAAGCTATAAAGTACTATATTCATTCAAATGCAAATAGGTATGCATACATTATATTCAGTGTCTCAGCTCTTCTTGTTTGCCCAACAGATCTACACAATTAGTATGAGATTTAGGCAGCCCCCTA
>NW_011108306.1:0-504 GCF_000146605.3 Meleagris gallopavo
GGAGTAAAAATAATATTCCTATTCACTCTTATGTATAGCATTTTATGTGCAACTGTGAATGGAAAAATAATGTCAGTTACAACCATCCCCAGAGGAAAAAATTCACAGTGAAACCTTAGTTCATCTTTACAAGCTAGACTTCAGAGCACCAGCAGTTATTCAGTTGGTACTTTTACTCAATATTGGTTAGATTCCAGACAAGTCAATGAAACTTGTTAATAAAATCAATGGCTGAATTTGTTCATTTCATGCTTAAAAAAATATAGTAATGACCTTGCTATGCTTATCATTACTTTGTCAAAAGGCAAATGTTAAGAGTACTACTTAAATACACAAAAACCTTCAACGACAGTCATGTTATTGCTTTGCAGCTGTTGGATTTATGTTTAATAAACCGAAAACTTCCTATTTGTTTCTATTGGTTTCTGCATAATGCCCAATGCTCAGAGAACACTATTAAAGTTCTAAATTGTATAGCATGTTCTGCATTTTGTATGCGTATTT
>NW_011108307.1:0-334 GCF_000146605.3 Meleagris gallopavo
GCGCCCTGCACCCTGCCCAGCAGCCGGGAGCGGGCGGTGGGGCCCTTTGGAGATGCCGTGGTGCTCACGGAGGACCGGGGGCACCCAGCACCCACCGACGCGTGCCCCCAACCCAGCACGGCTCCGCTCGGCTGCAGCGGCACAGCGCTGGAAGCAGGTGGTGAGTTTGGGGGCTGCAGAGCGGGCGGCAGGCTGTCCGCACCGGGTGGCAAAGCTGGCACTGCCTCACTGGGGATGGTCTTGCTTTTCCAGCAGCGACAACGAGCGCAGCCGTCGCGGAGGACATCGATGATCTGCTCACGTGGATCAGCGGTGAGTCTGTGGTCTGCAGAGG
>NW_011108308.1:0-411 GCF_000146605.3 Meleagris gallopavo
TTGTTTCCTGATACTCAGCAGAACTTCCCTGAACTTGCTAGAACTGTTCACTCCCCAAAGTGTTTCAGAGGCCCTTTTCAAACTGGAGCTATTAGGGGGGCTGTAAGAAGGGAGGGGACAGACTCTTCAGTGGGGTCTGTGTGATAGGAGAAGGGGAAATGGCTTCAGATGACAAGAGGGGAGATTGAGAGTGGAGATGAGGCAGAAGGTTTGGCACTGAGGGCGGTGAGGCACTGGCACAGGTTGCCCAGAGAGGCGGTGGTGCCCGTCCTGCAGACAGCCCAGGTCAGGCTGTTGGGCTGTGAGCACTGCTGGAGCTGTGGTGTCCCTGTGCACTGCAGGGAGCGGCACCAGGCCGGGCCTTTGGAGGGCCTCCTTCCAACTGAATATCCATCGTTCTAAGATGTCCTC
>NW_011108309.1:0-590 GCF_000146605.3 Meleagris gallopavo
CTGATTCCCACTTTCTTGGGCCTTGTTCCCCTCCTCCAGCCCGTTTTACCTCTCGGCACCAGGCATTGCCCCCACCAGTGGTTCCCTTGGAGGAACCCCAGCGGCCCCTCAGGCCACATGGCGGCCATCTCCCCATGCGGCGTCCCAGGCCTGGCTGGCTGGCTGGCTGGCTGGAGCAGCCCCAGCGGCTGCTGCAGACGTAAATGCGATGGAGGAAGGGCTGTGGATCGTGTTGCTGCTTTTTGCCTGGACCCAGGTGCTTTTGTTCGTGCCCAACTCACGGCGCATGGGCTCCCTTCCCACGCCATCATGGTGGCAGCTCTTCCCACAGAGTGGCCCGGCCCGGCCCCGGGTGCGCCCTCATTGCCCCCCAACAAGCCAACTTTGGTGCAACGTTAGCCCTAGCTGGGCTGAAACCGGGCCACAGGGTGCAGGGCTAACTTCTGCTGTGGCAAATAAGTGCGTTTTGATACTTTGGCTAAATGCAGGCTTCTGAACAGCCAAAAACATGCAGCCTTCCTTTCTGGCTGGATAAAGGCAGTTGAGAAGAGGATTGGAAACCGGGTGCTTAGCCAGGATATCCTTCGGTG
>NW_011108310.1:0-451 GCF_000146605.3 Meleagris gallopavo
CTTGGACTTTGATTATTTTGCTTCTGAAGTTGTTTAAAACCACAATAACATCTGCCCGGTCAGCTACAGAATCTGTTCCTTCATGGCTGCGAGGGGAAAAGAAACCATGGAAATGCACTGACTCATTAAAGCATGAATTATCACTTGGGTTCAGTTAGAGTAAGAAGTTTAAGATTCCTGGTATTTATAGAAACAATATTTCTTCATTTGCACCTAATTATACCCTAACTTCAGAAAGTTTCTGAGCTTTGTTCGGAGCTCATCATTGCTCACAGTTCTAAATTAAAAAGTGAGGATTTTCACATGAGATTTTATCAACCAATTAAAAAATGCAGCAGTCTAGAGGTGAATATGTTTATGCATTCTACAGGTAAATACAGCATTAAAATATTAACCCATGTTATCAATGATGGAAAACATCTTAGAAATTGCTGACTGATGGCACTAAATG
>NW_011108311.1:0-386 GCF_000146605.3 Meleagris gallopavo
CTGGCAGCACATCTCCATGAAGCAGATGCGGCTCTTCAATTACTCAGCACACAATAAATATGTACCTTATATTTGGCAGCACTTGCTTAATAAATACCTTCCTGCTGAAGCATATCTGATTTGTCATCGTTTTTTCTTCTTGGTCATTTAATAATGTATTCCCTTTGAACCTGTTGCTGCCTTGTTTGTTTGGTGTTTGCCTTCACTTGATGTATGTTGCAGCTATTTGTTTTGTAACTAGTAACAGGAGCTCATTTCTAAAAGCAGTCACAAGGTATGTTCATTTCATTTTTATTTTGTATGAACAATTTATCCTTGGACTGTGTTTGGGTTTTGTGCCAGTCTTATCATAGCTGTTTACTTAGCATGATGCATTTCATTCCAGT
>NW_011108312.1:0-350 GCF_000146605.3 Meleagris gallopavo
AGGAGACCTGTGTGGATGAGCAAGGAGCTCATGCACAAGCTCAAAGGAAAGAAGAAGGTCCATGAAATGTGGAAAAAGGGTCTGACCACTTGGGAAGAATATAGGAAGGTAGTCAGGGCCTGCAGGGATGCAACAAGGAAGGCTAAAGCCCGTCTGGAATTGAATCTAGCTAAAGTGATAAAGGATAATAAAAAAGGCTTCTTCAAGTATGTTAACAGCAAAAGGAAAACTAGAGAGAAATGTAGGGCCCCTTACTAAGTGAGGGGGTGGTTCTGGTAACGGGGGATGCTGAGAAGGCAGAGATACTGAATGCTTTCTTTACTTCCATCTTCAGTGAAAAGGCTCTCCCA
>NW_011108313.1:0-485 GCF_000146605.3 Meleagris gallopavo
AAATACAACCTATTCCTGGACATCTTTCATTCTCTCTCAGGTGAAAGATTTCTAAGAAACATGACATCTTGAAGCCAGATCATCCGAAAGCATTTTGGAGACCACAGGTAGGAATTTCCAAATCACACTCATTTTGGTAAGGTACTCAGGAAGGCAAGTGGAAAGGACAAAAGAAGAAAATCAGCAATGCCATTGCTTCCTCAAAATAGTTTGGAGGAGACATACTCCAAACAATACTTGTGCCCTCAGCGCACACGTACGTGCAACATACGTGAACAGGCACTGGAACAGATTGCCCAGTGATGTGGTTCATACCCCATTCCCGGAGGCTTTCAAGGCAAGGCTGGATCAGGCCTTGGGCAACTGGATCTAGCTGTGCGTGTCTCTGTTCATTGCAGGGAACTTGGACTAGATGGCCTTTAAAGGTCCCTTCCAACTCCAAAGCATCCTATTGATTCCAACTAAGAATTTATCAGCAGCAATGT
>NW_011108314.1:0-463 GCF_000146605.3 Meleagris gallopavo
TACGGATTCTGTCTGAAAAGTTCCAAAATTAGCACTTAGTGTTCTGATATACAGTGAAAGTTTCAATCTTTTTTTTTTCTTTTCCTAAAAAGCAGGAATCAGAAGCAAATCTTGGATTTTTCAAGAGGTAACCTAGGAAATTTGTCCCCACCTTCTCCTTCCTCAATGGGGAAACAATATCTTAAGTGAAGTTTGGTATGCCAAGTTTGTGCTACATCCTGCTGAAGTCATTACCTGGTAAATTTGACAATTTGATGAATTTGTATTTGACAGACTTTTAAACAAAGGGTAAAGTTTAAGTGCAGAAGATGGAGTGTTGCTTAAAATCAGTGAAAGGGCTCACTATTTGGTGTCAGCAAAGAAGACCTTGTATTCTAGCTATAATCTAGAAGATCTACAATCTGATTATAAGTAAATCAGTCTTCAGTCTTCTTAAGCACACTGCTGGCTCATGGTCAACCTG
>NW_011108315.1:0-373 GCF_000146605.3 Meleagris gallopavo
GCTGGTCCACGCTGAGCTGCAGTCACTAAAACCTCCAAATCCCTTTCTGTTAGCTGCTCTCCAGCTACTTGTCTCCCTGTCTATATCTGTACTGGCATTACCTCATCCTGGGCATTTACCTTTGTTCAATTTTATGCCAGTGCTAATTGTCCAGCGCTTCACGCAACCTTGATTCTTCTGCAAGACCTCTTGTTTCTCTAGAGAGTCAACAGCACCTTCCACTTTAACACTGTCAGTGAGCTTGCTAAGGGTACATTAAACTCGAACACACAGATAATTGATAAAAACGTTGAACTGAACCAGCCCTAGAACACCTGTGGAACACCTCTGGTGACCATTCACTGGCCATATGTAGCCTCATATTTACTACAAC
>NW_011108316.1:0-797 GCF_000146605.3 Meleagris gallopavo
GCCCGAGGTCATGGTGAAGCCCCCTGGCCAGCAGAGGGGCCCCACTCCACTTCTAAAAGACAGGAAGATCTAAAAGACAGTATAGCTTTATGTGAGCTGGAGTACTCCATTTTCTGCTGATGAACCAGAATAAGTAATCCATGGAAGGCCAGATGACTAACTACTTAAGGTATACCACAGGCCCCTCTCAAGAAGTCTGTCATGAGAGTGGGTTCATCCATTTAGGCAGGATGGAGTCACGCAGAACAACAGGAACTTTATTGTGAAGACCAGTGGCTAGCTTGTGCTTTGGAATAGTGGAATAACAGAATCATAGAATGGCTTGGGTTGGAAGGGACCTCAAGAATCATTAGGAGCCATTCCCCATGTTGCTGACAGAGCTGCCAGATCTCATCCTCGCAGTGCAAAAGAAAACTGAGCCACGCTCTTTCAAACACCTGCTCACGCACCTTACACTTGTTCTTCCTTGTTCTCTAACGGCAAAAGAACAAAACACAACAGGTCCTGCACAATGCAGTTGCTCGCTGCCAGTTGACCAGTGCCCAACCACTCACCCAGCAGTGGTAATGCCCTCAGTCACCTCACCCCAGTTCCACTGTTCAGCAGGATGCCGCAGGGCAGGGAATCGGAGAATCAGAGAATCAGAGGATCACTGAGGTTGGAAAAGGCATGTCCCTTTGGCCAGTTTAAGTTTCTGTCCCCTCCCAGCTTCCTGCGCATCCTCAGCACAACACAGAATTTCTTTACTTGAGGGTAAAGGCTTCCAACTGAGTTGGTTAATGTTCCATGCCTGTCTT
>NW_011108317.1:0-484 GCF_000146605.3 Meleagris gallopavo
AAAATATGAATAAAGGAACCTTATTAAGATATCAGGATGATTTTCAGCTCACACTGAGGAAGTTCTCCTTGTCCACAGGCTGAGGCTGGCACTGGATGAAGCATAGAATAGAACCACGGAATCATTAAGGTTGGAAAAGACCTTCAAGGATCATCAAGTCCAACCACTGACCCAACACCACCATGATCACTAAAGGGTTTGGGCCAGCCCAAGCCCAGGCAGGGATGAGGTGATGCGATGCATCTATTCTTCTCTATGTTATTTGCTTTGCATTGGTTTGGCAGCAACTAAGGCATGACACGTGTGTCAGATGAGGACCATATAATATTGTGAGAGCACCATTTGGGCATCATGTAACCTTCTCCTCCACTCCTGGTACCGAGAGGAATCTATTCAGAGTGCAGAGCTAATACAAAGTATTCTCTGACCTCATTACATTAAGTCAGAAGATTTTTCTTTGCAGCCATAAATATGACAGAGTCAA
>NW_011108318.1:0-481 GCF_000146605.3 Meleagris gallopavo
TAACACATCAATACTTCTGAAAAGTCACTCCCCATACATGAACATCCAATTCTCCCCGGCACGCTGTTACCTCAATTCTCAGCAGGCTAATAAGGAATATCTTGCCTTCAGGGAGTGATCTAGCAGGAGCTAAAGCACCCGTTACCTTGCATTGGATGAAGGGCCGAAGGAGCACAAAGATAGGAATCCGTGTTCGCACGATAAAGTCGAGGAAGTCCCACAGGGCCAGCCCTCCCACCTTCCGCAGCGCCATCTCTTTGACTTGCAGGCTCAGCCAGTACCACTGGCTGTCCAGTTGGCGTTCAAAGCAAACAAGGATCACCTTCAAGGCTACAGGAAAACACACAACAGCAAAGGGCAATCAGAGATGTTATTGTGTCCACTACAATTACTGAGGGAGAAAAAAGGGAAGGCCTCAACAGGCACAAACCAACACAAGCATGCATGCACGCACACCTACACACCTAAGAGTTACAAGCAT
>NW_011108319.1:0-428 GCF_000146605.3 Meleagris gallopavo
TGGAGAGTGAGCATTTTCTGGCCTGTAATTTCCTCTGCCTCAGAACACTGCAGATGTGGGCTGTGCAGGGAGGTGAAGGCTCTCAGCCCTGTGGAAGCACTGAGATGCAGGACCTGCCCTTTCAGTTGTGTTCTCCATGCTGCCCAGGAGTTATGCAAGTGAAGTAGCAAACCATCCCATATCTCAAGTGTTTTGCTGCTCCTGAGGCACAAAGACTGGCCAGCAGCACCTTCCTCTCTTCCTGCACAGCGCGCACAGCCCGCCGACTGGCTCGCTATAGGGCGGAATGCAGTGAGGTGACCTTTAATGACCATTAACCAATCCTTCTGCTCAGGTCAGCCTAGCCTGGTCACCTGGAGTTAAGGCTTTATTTTACAGGGCACTGATAACAGTGGGGATATTCAGCAAATCATCTAACAGTTAGTTGC
>NW_011108320.1:0-516 GCF_000146605.3 Meleagris gallopavo
TCACCCTCACCGTGAAGAAGTTCTTACGCACATTTGTGCGAAACTTCCTATGCTGCAGCTTATGTCCGTTTCCCCTCGTCCTGTCTCCACGTACCACTGAAAAGAGACTGGCCTCACCACTATGGCCGCCACACCTCAGATATTTATAAACCTGGATCAGGTCTCCTCTCAGTCGTCTTTTCTCAAGGCTAAACAGACCCAGTTCACTCAGCCTTTCTTCATAGGGGAGATGCTCCAGGCCCTTCACCATCTTAGTGGCCCTCCGCTGGAGTCTCTCCAAGAGATCCCTGTCTTTTTTGTACAGGGGAGCCCAGAACTGGACACAGTACTCCAGATGAGGCCTTACCAGGGCAGAGTAGAGGGGGAGGATCACCTCCCTCGACCTGCTGGACACGCTCTTTTAATGCACCCCAGAATGCCATTGGCCTTTTTGGCCACGAGGGCACACTGCTGGCTCATGGCCAACCTGTCGTCCACCAGGACGCCCAGGTCCCTCTTTGCAGAGCTCCTCTCCAG
>NW_011108321.1:0-578 GCF_000146605.3 Meleagris gallopavo
GTTAAGGCATGGATCTGAAAGCCACCCCAGAACTTCTGGGTCGGTAATGCTGTTGGATTGCTTGTAAACATTCTGCTGTGAGGGTTTTTCTTTGTTTGTTTGTTTGTTTGTTTTTGAGTATTCCTGTGTGATCTAAAGCTCAATACAGGGCGGTGGCTACCAAAGCTGGATCAGTGGGAGAGCTTGGACCCGGCCCCTCTATTTGCTTAGCCAGCCACTTCTAGTGCAAGCAGCTCTGTGGTGTGCTCTAACCCCTCACTCAACGCAGTTACCAGAGCCTGAAGCCTAACCAATGGCAGGTTTATTCATCTTCTTTGTGAAGGGGTTTGAGCAAGTTCTTGACCAAGTCTTGCCAGGACTTGAAGTTTAATCCCCACCCACACCCTGCTACTCAAACTGCTCAAGAGGTTTCTTCAACGGCATTTATTGCACCAAAAGGTGGCTGTCCTGACACATTCTCTGGGGAGGATTCCCCTTAGACATCCCCCTTCACGCCAGCTGTTGCTGGCCACCTGCTCCACGCTGGCCGGGAGCATGGTAAGAACTGCAGCAGCTGGACAATGAGGGCCTGGCAGGGC
>NW_011108322.1:0-428 GCF_000146605.3 Meleagris gallopavo
GGCGGGCGTCCCGCAAGCAGGAGCGCACCTATGGACACAGCATGACAACTTTTATACCCTTTTTCTCTCCCTTACCTCCCCCCTCCCCGTTTCCCCACCTTGCTGGGTACTCCAGGTTCACAATCTTATCAGAGGATTTAATTGGATCGTTATCTGGTGTCTCAGTGCTCTTCTTGTCCTATTGATAAGGTGATTTGCTTGGAATTCCTGTTAAACAAAGAGTACGGGGGGGAGGGGAGATGTCCGATCTTCTCCAGGCATTCCCCGTATCATGTAGTGAATTGTCCTTTTAAATTGGCAGAATACTGTTGCAATGTGTGACATATATTCTCAATGTTGGCTATACATATATACATACATATTACTTTAACTTATAGAACTCTAATAAAGTAGTAAGGCCCCTGAAATGAACTATAAAACAAAAACCC
>NW_011108323.1:0-445 GCF_000146605.3 Meleagris gallopavo
CTGAACATTTGTTCCCTGAAAGGAGGTTGGTGATGTCCACAAAATAAAAAGACCATCTCAAGTAGATGGCTGCACCTTTCACAGGGCATACAATTGACTGCATATCACACAGCTAGCAGCTAGTAATAACTCCTCAGGGTCTTCCCAACATAATACATCTGTGTATATTATTACATTCTTTCCTATTCCACTTCGAGCATATGAACTCCTCAGTAAATTCCTTAAACTTAAATTCTCCTTGTATACATAAGCAAATCAAAGGATAGAAACTAATTTAACTTTATTTATAGAAAATGAAGATGTAAGTGTTCGCATTGCCAGATTTGGCAGTAGGGCTTCTCCAGGTTGCAGTTAATATGACATTCCAGTCAACAGTTTCCCCTTAAAGCTTGGTGTTCAGGACACACAGACCAGGAATCCTCTTGTCTAAGAGTTTTGTCTCATG
>NW_011108324.1:0-428 GCF_000146605.3 Meleagris gallopavo
ATGAAAAAACAGCTGTTGTGATAGAATTAGAGATCCTGGATGTACAAATAAACTTATTTTCTTGTAAAACCCCATTAAATAGCAAGTGTGATGTGGATACCAACACGTATGCTCAATTTGAGCAGAAACGAATACTCTTAAGTCTTTGACAGTGTATCAGCAATTGAGAACTATGGAAAAGAAAACCTCCTTTGTTCTGTCTTACTGTCAGTAAATGTAGTTGCGTGGCAATACTCTTCTTGCTCTTTCTTCACTCCAAGTAGTTCTACTGTGGGTTTGGCTTTTCAGATCCATAAATTGTTTTTTTTCTATTACTTTTTTATTATTTTATTTTTATTTTTTAATTGTCATTTAACTGTCTATTGATCAGAGGAAATTCTTCTAAAGAGTTCAATCTGTAGAACATCCGATCTATTTAACTCTTTGAT
>NW_011108325.1:0-545 GCF_000146605.3 Meleagris gallopavo
TTTTCCAAAATTATTTATTTTTATTAAATTTTAATTTATTCTTCACATAGGCATCTTTACTTAACTGTTACATCTCTGAAACTATAAATTCTCCCAAAATCTGACTACGTTCTAGTGTGGAGTCCTGCTTTAGATTCAGCATTAATATGTAGATTAATTTCATGTTTAGAATAGTTTGTATATTAGAGGTTTTTCAGAGACTTTAACAACTTGTCTTCAGACAAATGTAAGTCTATCTTAGCAATTTGAGTTTGTGAGATAGTATGTTTCAATATGTTTTAGTGAACCTAATTTTGGTGACTAAATTATACAAATTCTCAAAATATTCAGAATAAATATAAAAATATGTTTGTATCCATAAGAATTTATAAAATTTTTTCAAATAATGAGAAGTAATTTATTTTATGGCTGCATTTTTTCTTGATTTTTATTATTTTATTGTAAAGAAAAATCAGAACAAAAAAATAATCTACCACTGCATGCAGCGTATTGTAGATATTATCCTGACATTAAAAGCAGCTCTACTTGTCTGTGAACCTTCCTGG
>NW_011108326.1:0-318 GCF_000146605.3 Meleagris gallopavo
GCTCTTTTGGAATTTACCTGGAGTAGCTAGATTTGAAACGCACAAACAAAAAATCAACGAGAGAGAGAGAGAGAGAGAGAGAAAGAGAGAGGGAGATGAGGAGAAAGAAGAGTGCTTTACTGAGCGTAAGATGTTGAAATCACTAGTTTTGCATCCCATTGATCACGTGTCCTTTCCAGCAGTAATCTTTTACCCTGGGACACTGGCTCAGACCTGACTCAGAGGGAAGCATGCCTCTAACCAAACTGCCAGAAACAGCTCCTGGAGCATGTTTGCAACCCACACACACAACCCTTGAGGTTAGGGGGGAGTTACCCA
>NW_011108327.1:0-506 GCF_000146605.3 Meleagris gallopavo
TTGTGCAAGTTCTGTACAAGCACTTGTACTTCTACAGGTATTCATTTCCCACTCTCAACAATAGTCTGTGCTGAACGCTTGAGGAAATGCCAGAAGCAGCACCTGCTAAAAAATTTACAGAGCCAAACCACCAGGTAAATCATATAGTAAGTCAGCTGCAATTGATCACCACAAATTCATTTTATCTTCCATAGTTCCCCTGTCTGCCCCCTGCACGTATTAAATGCAGGATAATTCAAATTCCTTTTAATTACGTGTCTTGATTTTTAATACTCCGTTTTTGTTTTTGTTGTTGTTGTTTTAAACTAGTACCAATATAAATACCACTTCAGAAAAATTTTGATAGGTGGAAATAAAGCTCCAGGGAAAACATAACTTCACATTAGAACTAAGAAAAAACTGCTGCTCTTATGCCTGATTCAGGATAGACTGAGTTCAGAATGTTGTCCAGAAGAATTATGGTCAATGAGAAGAATAGAATAATTCCCTGATTTATATCAGCTGCA
>NW_011108328.1:0-492 GCF_000146605.3 Meleagris gallopavo
TATATGCTCACTGTAGTGTGAAGGTAAGAAACTAAAGTCCTTAAAACACTGTATTGAAAACATGTATGTTAATCAATCATAAGCATTTGTCTGTATTAGAACAACACTCTTTTACCCAAGCAAATCCGCAAGCTTTGCTAGGGCCATATTACAATTGTAAAGATCACATGCCTTTTGCACACATCATCTAGTTCATACTTATTCATAAGTATGGGGTAAAGATCTGCATTTTTTAGATGGAGATCTAGAAGAATCTACAGAATAAAATTAACTAACTTGGCCTCTATGATGCCTACTAGCATCTTTCCTATAACATCCAATATCACTTCTGGCATTTAAAGTTGAAAATTCAGTTTAAAGCAGATAGCAGTCTGTGTAAGCACCATTGTGTTGATGCTATTAATTCACTTTTTTTATGTTGAAGATGCTGTGTGCACTGAATGTCCGAATTTCTTTTCATCTGTGCCTGCAGGTTAGATCTCAGTGTTATCA
>NW_011108329.1:0-548 GCF_000146605.3 Meleagris gallopavo
CACAGAACTGAAGTCCTACCTGCGTACCTAAGAATTTAATTAGCCTGCACAGGAAGAACACTGCTTCTTTCCTATCTCTTACACACCCCTACTGAGAACAGAGCTTGCCTATTGTTTACAAACTTCTGTGTATGCACACAAATTTTGCATAGTTCAGAATAAGTTTGTCTCCTGATTCATTAGCTAGTCAAGCCTCAGTTACTTACAACAGTTGTTCTAAGACCACTGGCCATTTTTACCTGCTTCATCAATTAAATGAGGCAGAAATCAGTGGCATTTCAATATTTCACTTACAATAGCATCATCACTGTTAAACAACCTCAGCACTACAGTGGCAAGAAGTTGAGTAAACATTAGAAGGAAAAAAAAAAAAGATCTGCATCAGGAAAGGCTCCCATATGCAGAACATGCAGAATCACTTCGCTGTAAACTCTTCCAGCAGGTCTGAGTTCCCCTAGGTGTAGGGATATATTTTTAATAGTTATGGATATATATAAAGTGTGTGTAAAGGCAATGCAAGCAAGTTGTATGTATGCTTCTTTAACAGA
>NW_011108330.1:0-740 GCF_000146605.3 Meleagris gallopavo
CAGCTGTTTCGATTACGTCTCTGCAGACCGTAACGGGGGCTTAGCTCACGTATAGAAAGTATACATTGCAAGCCAAGCCCCACTCCCAATGTTCCGTGTTCTCTTTCAGAACTGGATTGGGTACTCACACATAGGTGTCAGGTCTGATGTGCAGTTTGACATAAGCCACATCACGGTATAGAGGAACAGCAGCCATTCCAGAAAGGTGAAATACTTGTAGAGATCCTGTTCTGTATCATCCAGCCATGGGTTTTATGGCATTGTATTCCTGTCCTCAGATAGATGAATTCTGCTTTCAAACTCTATGCTGATTATGCAGCTCTGGCAGCACATCTCCACGAAGCAGATGCGGCTCCTCAATTACTCAGCACAGAATAGATATGTACCTTATATTTGGCAGCACTTGCTTAATAAATACCTTCCTGCTGAAGCATATCTGATTTGTCATCGTTTTTCTTCTTGGTCATTTAATAATGTATTCCCTTTGAACCTGTTGCTGCCTTGTTTGTTTGGTGTTTTCCTTCACTTTATGTATGTTGCAGCTATTTGTTTTGTAACTAGTAACAGGAGCTCATTTCTAAAAGCAGTCACAAGGTATGTTCATTTCATTTTATTTTTATGAACATTTATCCTTGGACTGTGTTTGGGTTTTGTGCCAGTCTTATCATAGCTGTTTACTTAGCATGATGCATTTCATTCCAGTAATAACCACTCTCTAACAAGATGAACTAATGTTGCAT
>NW_011108331.1:0-436 GCF_000146605.3 Meleagris gallopavo
ACTGTACTGCTGCGAGAAGCAACAAATAAAATCACAGCATCACAGAACTGGGGTTGCAAGGGACCACCAGAGATCATTGAGTCCAACCCCCCTGCAAAACGGGCTCCCTACAGCAGGCTGCACAGGTGGGCGTACAGGCGGCTGTGGTATATCGCCAGAGAAGGAGAATCCACAGCCTCCCTGGGCAGCCTGCACCAGTGCTCCATCATCCTCAATGTGAAGAAGTTCCTTAGATTTTGGTGCGGAACTTCCTGTGCTCCAGTTTATGGCCATTTCCCCTTCTTCTGTCCCCGCAGACCGCTGACAAGAGGTTGGCCATGTCCTTTGACTCCCGCACTTAAGATTTTTTATAAACATTTATCGGAATCCTAGAATGGCCTGGGTTGAAAAGGACCACAAGGATCATCTAGCTTCAACCCTCCTGCTATGGCCAGGG
>NW_011108332.1:0-445 GCF_000146605.3 Meleagris gallopavo
ATCAGAGGGTGAAGATAAGCTAAAGACTTCCTTTCCTTTAGGCTCTTCTCTATTAAAATTAACATGTTGCCATATTCTAACCCCTCCCTCTCTGCTAATTTCAGGGGGAAAAAGGAACACAGTTCAAGCAACTATACTTTTTCTCGTCAAAGTACTTAGAATATTCTCAGTATTCTCTCAGACCTCTTAAGCTTTCCTTAATCCTCCTCCTCCAATGAAGACTGAAATTACAATTTCTCCCAAAAGATAGATGCAGCCAGTTTGCTGCATATAGTGTGACCGCAAATGATAGTGAACATAACAGCTTATCACTTGTCAGTACCAACTTCAGGTCAAATTTAGAGAAAGGTAAGCTCTCTTTACAAAGCCATCTCTTGATTCTTCCTCCAGGTCTCCTTCCCAGTTCTGTGGAGGCACAGCACAGCGAGGACAACAGAAGCTAGTG
>NW_011108333.1:0-769 GCF_000146605.3 Meleagris gallopavo
TGTCCCAAGGTTCATACAGTCTTACTCCAAATTTAAGGAGCGTGGTGATGGGACCTCCATCCCTGGCTGACAGATGCTCATTGATCACCAGCACTGAACGCAGCCGGGGAGCAATACGTCGATTCTGCTGATCTAATTGTTGCTGCAATGAGCCGCATAAACAAGAGAGAGCAAGAAGGTCTAATTCTGTCTGACTGTATCCCATCATTGATACTCCAGTCTGCTGCATGTGTTGTAACAAAATTAAACTGGCCAAAGCATACTGACAGCTAGACACAATGAGGGCAAGTCACGGTAATAAGGATTGAAGCCTTAATTTTTTTTTATTATATTTTTTTTTTAAAAGAGCCCACCATCAGCCAGTCCTAATTGGTTAATGGCCAATCTTTAGAGCTTAATCCAGCTCGTCGGTGGGTGTGCTTTCCCCAGACCATCAGAACCTTGGGCTCCATTACACGCTTCTCCCACCCAACCGGTTCCACTGGGGCTTAGTATCCCCAGCTCACCTGGTGGACGATGCAGGCTCTGTTGTTTGCCTCTGGATCCGTGTGCGCCGCAGGATGTGGTCCTTCATGGACATCTGCACCTCTGCAGGGATGTCTGGTGACGTGTGGCTGATTTTCACAGCTGCCTCCAGGAAGCTGATGGTGCCCGTGTCCTGGAGCTTGTCTGCCATGTTCTCCTTATTGCAGTCTGCCTCGCTCTGCAAGATGGCCAGGTTAGAAGAAAGGGCCTTGTTCCTCCAGGGAACCCAGCACAGCTTCCAAAA
>NW_011108334.1:0-487 GCF_000146605.3 Meleagris gallopavo
CAATTGACTGCATATCACACAGCTAGCAGCTAGTAATAACTCCTCAGGGTCTTCCCAACATAATACATCTGTGTATATTATTACATTCTTTCCTATTCCACTTCGAGCATATGAACTCCTCAGTAAATTCCTTAAACTTAAATTCTCCTTGTATACATAAGCAAATCAAAGGATAGAAACTAATTTAACTTTTATTTATAGAAAATGAAGATGTAAGTGTTCGCATTGCCAGATTTGGCAGTAGGGCTTCTCCAGGTTGCAGTTAATATGACATTCCAGTCAACAGTTTCCCCTTAAAGCTTGGTGTTCAGGACACACAGACCAGGAATCCTCTTGTCTAAGAGTTTTGTCTCATGTGCTTCAGTGAGGAAAAAACATCACTGTGCCAATTATCCATTTGGACTTCTCTCCCACCCGGAGCCTCGAATAAACTCATTGACCTTTGAGCAAAGCTACCAGCTCCATCTGTTCTGGCAAATGTTAAGGA
>NW_011108335.1:0-479 GCF_000146605.3 Meleagris gallopavo
CTCAAAGTAACATCAGGCTTTATTGACAGAAGGAATAAATATTGACCACTGGAAAGTTAAAGCCAATATTTACACTGAGCTTCCCTAAATCTAAATGTTTATAGCGTGTGAAATGGGAAGTGCTGATCCCAAATTTCCCATTTGTGATGGTGCCTCAATGCAGTGGGGCTGATATCCAGGCCTGCTGGTCCTGAGAGCATCTGCACCCGGATTGCCAGGTTCTTCTATACAGTTGTTGTATGATGAGGTTTTACCTTCATGCATCTCCTCTTTGTATAAAACTGGCTTTCCTCAGTCTTCCACTTAACAAGATGGAAAGGGTTGAGACAGTGGAGCAAAGCATCTGTAAAGAAAGCTCCAGATATCTCACTGGGCACCCAAACCCAGAGGTCTCTGTTTCTAGCACCTGAGCCTTGTCTACAAGCAGGCAGCAGGTTTTGGACCAGTCCTGTCTCTATCTCAGTGATAATCAGGTCTGT
>NW_011108336.1:0-481 GCF_000146605.3 Meleagris gallopavo
TGGGCAGCAGCACCACTCCCACAATGTCTGTGGGGTCACCCAGAGCTCTGCAGAGCACTTCTGGGCAGCCTGCACCTGGAACTCCTGTGCCTCTACAAGAAGGGATCACGGAAAAGGAACATGTAAGTGACAGCAGCATTCTGACAGGAGATGTCCCAGCACCCAGTGAAGGTTTGTCACCATCTGTGACACTCGCCCCTGCAGCTCCTCTGGTGCTGGGGACAGAAGCACCTTCCTCAGCCACCAGCACAGCGACTGATGATGATGGGTTGGTGCAGCCTCACCGTGCTGTCACTGTGGAGTGGACACCGGGGGACAGCACAGACCGTGGTGCTGTCTGATGTCCAACACAGCACAGGGACATCACCCCACTCCCTCACCTGGAGCCCAGCTGAGCTGCACACGGCTTCTGTGCGCCTGTCCCAGGAGGTGACGCCAGGGCTGGACGAGGCCACCTCTCCTCTTTTCACCACAGCCAGCA
>NW_011108337.1:0-392 GCF_000146605.3 Meleagris gallopavo
AGGTAATGTAATCAAGTGCAATCATCAGAAGGTATTGAGAGCAGAGCAAAGTCCAGGAATTTGCATGTATAGAGACTTATATAATGCAATACAAAATAATAATGTAATATCAGAGATGTACAGTTGTTACCTAATCTATGTAATATGTGAATGTCAGGAATCCCATTCTGTTGGGAGAATTACCTTTGCAAATCATTATAGCCAGCAGGGTCTATCCCTGTTCCTTTGTTTTCCTTCGCAGATTTTGCTGCTGAAGAAGATGCACAGCCAGGCACATAGCTCTTAGATTCCTACATGTTGCAGCTACTTGGTGGCTTGGTGCCAGATGTGGCCCCCAGATACCTCAGGGAGATACCTCAGGATGCCTCCATCCCTGGAGGAATGTTCCACTG
>NW_011108337.1:2725-3181 GCF_000146605.3 Meleagris gallopavo
GAAAATGTGGCTGCTCAGTTAATGAATCTGGAGAGTCAGATGGGCATATTGAAAGAAGATTGGAATGCACAGAAACTGAATTTCCACCTGAGGAGCTCAGCATATTTTCCAAGGTTCACAAAACATTATTCAAATGTCTTACTTTTAACTTGCGCCCCCACCTCTTCATTGGAGCTAACTTTGATATCAAGGATATAAAACATTGGCCCTCCCTTGACAATGTTTTTGTTTTTTTTTAATACGGATGGATACTGTAGTGTTTCCAATCCCATAAATAATTCCTTTGAGTCATTTATTCTTATTTAGAGAAGAAATAGCTTTGGAAAATACAGTTTAGCTGCTATGACTAGATTGACCAGGCCTGCCCTTAGTTTGAAGACCCTCTGACTTCACCCAGGTGGATATGGGAGGAGATGGAGATGGGACCTGCTGACACAGATAATTCTACTCTGCACC
>NW_011108338.1:0-459 GCF_000146605.3 Meleagris gallopavo
AGATAATACATTTTATTAAACCACCTGATACACCCAGAAAAACCAGCTTGTTTTGGACAAACAAGATTTGAATCCATCCATTACTTCAATAAAAGTTACTACCTCTCCTACAAACCTTGCTGTCTTTCAGCCTTTGCTGCCTGAGCTGTGGCAGCAGTGCTGTGTGACAGTCCCCGGTGGCTGTGAGCAGCCAATAGGGAATGCAGGAAGCTCATCTGTCCTCACTGCCCTGTTAAGCAACCGCTGATGCTGAAATACAGGAACCAGAACACCACACCCTGGACAAACCCGTTTTCAGCCACATGGTGAGGAACGTAATTTCTGTGCAGTTATATATATCCAGCAGTGATTTTCAGCTTTTTTCAGTTATCTTTTTTGCCTTTCCTATTCACGCAGCCTAAATGCTCCAACAGTGTTTGTTTTTATAAGTTAATCCAACAGACTTGTTCGTAGGCTGCA
>NW_011108339.1:0-401 GCF_000146605.3 Meleagris gallopavo
ATTATGTTTATGGTAATGTAACTATATTCTTTGTTGCTGGGAATACTATTTTCATAGCCTTCACACAAATGCCAAAAAATAAAACAAACAAAACAACACAAAACAAAACAAAAAAGACAGATTTCAAACATTACATCATTTGCATATACAAGCTTGCAGTGATTATGAAGGAGTGTTCATTTAGACTGGAATAGTTGGCCAAACTGTCAGTGATTTGCAAGGTTTTTCTCTAATAATCTGAAATGTGTAAGGTTTAAAACATATACTGCATTGTTGATCTCCCTTCTAAACAGCATGAAGCGGTCAGTATTTTTCAAGCTTTCTCTAAAATACAGTGCTATGTTCTTCCCTTTTCCACCAGTTTTGGCATAATGCAGTAACAATGGATGGTCTCACAGTGG
>NW_011108340.1:0-417 GCF_000146605.3 Meleagris gallopavo
AAGAAGAAAGAAAGCGGAGAAGCAAATGATCTGGAAGTGAGTACGCCAGCATGAGATGCCAAGATAAGTTTCTTTCATCTAGAGAACTGTGTAGACAGAAAACTGGAAAAGTGCAGCCAGAAGAAAAAAGAAAAAAAAAAAAGGAAAGCTTAATCTTCATCAGAAGGGACTTTACAAAGAGACTGAGAACAACGTCTGTAGTTTCTGCGTTGCAGGAACTCTGCATTTATACTTTGGATTGAGAATTGGAGGGCATACCCACTGAAATAGAACCAGTAATGGGCTGACACTGAAGAGACTCATCTGCCATTCTAGAAAAAGGTTAAAAAAAAAAAAAAGGACATATCCAGGGATGGTTCTGTAATCCACTGGAGGCTGATGGCAAAGAGGAGAGATCTTAAAACACAAGCACAGTGC
>NW_011108341.1:0-507 GCF_000146605.3 Meleagris gallopavo
TTTACTTATAGCATTGTCTGTGCAGTACCTGTTGGTGCACTAAAGAAGAATGAGAGAAACTCCTATATTTTTTTCTCTGCCTCAGGAAACTGAACATACAACAGTACTTGAAAATACTTTTTTAATATTTTGGATATCCTGAAGTCATGTTAAAAGCCAAGGAAATTCTTTATTTCTCCTTTTTAAGATGTATTTTTCAGGAATTATAAGTAGTAAATCAAAGTATAATGAGCCAAAATGGGAACAAAGGAGGCAAAGATGAAGAGAGACATAAAACACAAAAACAGCACTTGGACTGGGATTTATTTATTTATTTATTTATTTATTTGATACAATATAATACTTTGATTCAGAAAGTATGTATTTTCATTGGTGAAAATTTTTAATTCTATCATGCTAGAGCAAAGTCAACTCCAACAAGAGTGTTATGTATGTCTCTCTAGTTTTTAGGCTAGTAATTTTTAAGATCATGTAATTGAATTTGCAGTAGCATGGTTCCTATGATCT
>NW_011108342.1:0-512 GCF_000146605.3 Meleagris gallopavo
TTGACTCTCAGAAATGATCAATCTTCTCAAAATGTTATTGCAAATGTGTTTCTACCTTAACCCATCCAATTTCTGGTCCAATACAGTTTAACAAGAGCATAAACCAGAAGGAAAACTGTAAAGCAGATGAGATCTTCAGTGATGTGGAGATTAAAGAGTAAAGTGGTCAGTTTTTAGGAATCAAGTGACATTAATGATGTTCTTAGGGTGAGAGATACGGTTTGTAAGTGTTGAAAGATAGGTAGAATTAAGCAGTTTCACTATAAATTGTAACTTAGTCAGGCTTATAAAGTTAAGTAGTGTGAGAATGTGGTAGATAATGCAGAAACTACCGTGCAAATGGAGCAAAAAAAAAGGTGGGAAGGAAAAAAAAAAAAAAAACCAACAAAAAAACAATAGAACGAAGAAGTGTTTCCAGATGAGGAATGGGGAATCTGGCAACACTGACCCGCAGCAGAAGGGTTTGAAAGTAGTTGATCTTTGAGGTCCTTTTCAACTCGGGTCATTCTGTG
>NW_011108343.1:0-537 GCF_000146605.3 Meleagris gallopavo
AAAACAAATAGCTGAAACATACCCCTACAACCAGGGTTTATCAGCTTACTACATGTACAAAAAAACAATTCTGAATCAAACAAAAGATTATAGAAGGCTTTTTGGTAGTGTTTATTTGTTTGTTTTTAGCATAAGGCAATATCCCTGTGCTTTCAAATACAAGGTACTATTAAATTAAAGCTCACATCTGTATACACAGGCATTCTCTGGCTCTGGGAACAGGTTGGATGGCAAGAAGAAAGGTGTTGAGCCCAGCCCGTCACCAATTAAACCAGGAGACATTCGAAGGTATGTGTTCTTTCGGTTGTCAGCAAGTGAAGGATCGGTGATTGAGAGCAGTGTTTCTTCTTTAATGTATTTATGCCTCTTTTTCCAGGGGGAATACCCAACTATGACTTCAAGATTGGTAGAATCACGTTCATTAGAAACTCGCGTCCGCTGGTTAAGAAAGTGGAAGAGGTCAGTAAAGTTGGGTGCTGCCATTTGTGCACAGAACTAGAAGGTTCAAACCGTTGTCCATGTGTGTTTCCTCTCTCC
>NW_011108344.1:0-574 GCF_000146605.3 Meleagris gallopavo
TTGCAGAGAGCCAAGCAGCAGTAATGAGTCTTCTTAATGCAAAAGTAGCTACCTAGCATAGAAGCTGTTTATAAAACTAGAGAGAGAGGAAGAGACAAAATACCTTTTAAGATGATGATTTCAATGTTATTAGTAACCTCCTTTCAAATAATTTTTTTTTTCTACTGAAGGTATTTATATAAGTCCTATGGATGGCCACAGAAGATGTTTTAAAAATATACTTGGAAACCAAGTAATCAAAAAAATGAGCGTGAACTACTTTCGATAACCCTGCCATGCTCCACAATTATTCTATAAGGAGAGCATGCAAATCTTTTCAGGAAAAGGAGAAGACCCCACAGAACCATTGCTCATGTGTTTGTATGTTTGTATCTCTGGCTTCTGGCAGCCCGCAGCACTGGGGCAAGCTGTTCAGAGATACGAAGGGCCCTCTGCCCAGAATGTCAGCAGCCTGCAGACCTGCACCGTGATGGGAGCCCACAACTGTTCTTTCCTGCCCTAGAAGAGGATGTCTACAGTGCTTCTTCAAAGGTCTCTCAGGCTCTCTATTTCCCTCAAACAGGCTAAGGTGGGA
>NW_011108345.1:0-416 GCF_000146605.3 Meleagris gallopavo
ACTGTCCTCATAGTGGCCTGTTGACGTAATTATTTCTTTAACTACGAAGAAGTCTTTGGTGTAATACTTGTATTTAGTAAAAGGGGAAGCACTCAGATTTTGAGATCTATTTATGATTTTGATGTCAAGTGCAGTAATTTTTGATACGTGGGAAATCAGTGTCTGGTCTAATTCAAAGCTGGGTATAAAAAATTAATTGCGGTGGCTTATAAAGATCTAACATCTTCTTTTAAAAACTTCGTTGCTGCCTTGCAATATCAGAGCTACCCAAATCAACAAATATTACATAGTTCAATTTACTGTAGTATAAAACTATGCTTTAAAGTTATTATTTCAAATGAATTAACTGTTCTATGTTGTTTGTTTCCTCAAGGTATGGGCTGAAACCAAATGACCAAATTCTGGCGGAGGAGAAG
>NW_011108346.1:0-477 GCF_000146605.3 Meleagris gallopavo
ATTTTCGCGCGTGGTTTTTTTTAATGCTTTTTTTTTTTCTTTTTTTACACTTTTCTCTCTATGTTTTTTTGTTTGTTTGTTTGTTTGTTTATTTTTTGCGATTGCGAGGGCCCCACCTCGGGGGCACTCACACCTCCTCCCACCCTGCCACCCCCTTTGCCCTCACCCCCCAGCCCACCCCCCCCGTCCCCCACCCCGTCCTCCTGCCTCCCCCTTCCCCACTTGCAGCTCCTGGTGGCGGCTTCATACCGGGGTGGTCCGGCGGTTGGCTGTGTTGGTGTGGATCGAGTCCTTGTTCTCCTTCTGGATACAGTTGTGAACCTGGAGGAAGCTGTTATCCCTGTCGGAGTTGTAGGTAGCGGTAGGGGTGGTGGTGGCCTTCAGCGGGTCCCTGCTCAGGGTGTACATCGAGATCTCTGTTGATGGAAGGGTGTTGAACCCTTTGATCCCGACGGGAGAGGCATCCCTGGAGTGTGA
>NW_011108347.1:0-581 GCF_000146605.3 Meleagris gallopavo
ATATAATAAGTATGGAGCATCAGAGTAATGACGTTCAAAATAAGGTGAAAGATGCTGAAAACACGTCTCAGAAAGTGTCTCTCACAAAAAAATAACAAGTTGTTATATATTCCAAATGCATTTTGCTATAATTGAAGAATGGCAGTTCAATTGACTTCAAAGTAATTTCATTTTCCAGTGATTTTACACTAATATTTGGTGTATTTTACACAGCAAAATTCCAAGTACTCACAAAAAAAAAAAAAATAAAAAAAAATCTGACTTACTGCCCAAAGATTTTAGTCAAGTCTAAAGAGAAAAAAGTTAGACAAAAAAAAAAAAAGAAGAAAAAAAAAAGAATCCAATTGTGGTACCAGTCCCTCCCTCCCAGTTTTCAGAATCAGCAACAAAGATTATTAACAGAGAAGTAATGTTCAAAATCTATTTTCTCCACGATGACCTTGGAAGTTAAGGAGGAAAACACACCTACTACTCTTTGAGAATCTTTATTTAAATAATTTTAAAATGTAGCTAAATATCAATTATAAATAACTTTAAGTATTAAAGTACTGTACAGAAACAACTTACTGTACAAAATCAGG
>NW_011108348.1:0-494 GCF_000146605.3 Meleagris gallopavo
ATAGAAGATAAATAAATGACAGCATGTTAGAAGCTTCTGTTCGCTGTGTGTCAAATACCTTTAAGAAAGTATTTGGTACTTTCCACTTCAAGTAATGTCCACAGAAGCTCAGCTCTTTCTGCATTGCTGCATCATAGTAATAGTCCTGGGAAGGAGAAAAGGGGAGAGGAGGGGAGGAGAGAGGAGAGAAAGAAGAAGAGGGGAGATCCTCAAGACTGCAGGAGCCATAAGTGTGTGCTAGGCATGCTTGGATCTGGCCATGATTCACACAGTCCTTGGTATTTCTGTGATAGATAGAAGGAGGTCCTGGGCACTCCAGCCTCAGAAGCATTACTGATTACATTCAAGGCCTTCTCTGTTTTGTTTAAGGATTAAATTCTCATTTTCAAGAGTAAACATCCTAACAAAACTCCTCCTTTCCTCCATCTCTACAGCAGAGTCAATATGTTAATCCACTTGATCAGCATGCGCTATAGAGACTTCTATCGGAACAA
>NW_011108349.1:0-480 GCF_000146605.3 Meleagris gallopavo
CTTTTGTGAAATGCATTGAGGCCATCACTTAGATAGTGGTATTTTATTTATGCATCTATGAAATGCAGAAAAGACTCAAAATTACCTAAAAATCCAAGACAGCAATCCAACAAATCTGAAACTATGAAGAATTCAGGCAAACTGCACACAGCTTAAGTTCTCCTGCTATCTCTATCTTCTTTGTTAGGGAAAGAACAAACCTTCTTTAAGCCATTAAGTGCAAATAAGTCATTCAGAAAAATTAAAAAAAAACTACGTAAAATTTGAAGTGTTCAATGAAAAAGAAACAAAGCCAAATATTTTGCTGGTATCACTGAAACCCAAAACACACCACTATGTTATTCATTGTCTTCCTCTGAGATTTGCACAAAATAGGAATGTAGAAGATTGCACAGGGGAACACAAAGCATGTGTCCTTTTTTGTTTCCTAGGAAGGATTTAATGAATTCTACAAAGATAAATGGATGTAAAGATTACACT
>NW_011108350.1:0-452 GCF_000146605.3 Meleagris gallopavo
CTTTATTCTGTTGAGAAGAAGAAATTTTTAGTTAATTTTATACTCAATAGAAGTCAGACCATTTATTTGCATTCATTTATGTCTCTTCTAAAAAAAACATCCAGCAGGCTGCAACAAAATCAGTTGGCTGGTTCAAACTCTGAAAATTCCTCAATGAGTCACAACAGTGAAGCAAGGAGGCGTGAATTACAGCTAGACTTTCCACAACGCCTTGTATACTATATACTTAATAATTTAATTGTCTTCAGGTTTGAATGAATTCTGATTTTGGAATTCTAATTTCCCAGTGTTTTGGGATCTTGTTCTTGCTTTGTAACTTACAATTTCTAAGACATAAACACTTTTTGCTAAGAGTTTTTAATCTCTCTTAACTTACACCTAAGTGATTTCTTCAAAGTTGGTGCACTCTAGCTAAGTTTCTCTTCAAATTATTGTTTATATTTTAATTCCTG
>NW_011108351.1:0-497 GCF_000146605.3 Meleagris gallopavo
TTGTTGAACCTCATCCCACTGGCTTCAGCCCAGCTCTCCAGCCTGTCCAGATCCCTCTGTATGGCCTCGCTACCCCCACGCAGATCCGCACTTCCAGCCAATTTGGTGTCATCTGAGAATTTACTGAGGGTGCACTCGATGCCTTCATCCAGGTCATCAATAAAGATATCGAAGAGGACAGGCCCCCGGCACCGACCCCTGCGGAACACCACTCACGACCAGTCGCCAGCTGGATTTAACTCCATTCACCCCACTCTCTGAGCCCGGCCGTCCAGCCAACTCCTTACCCAGCCAAGAGTGTACCCATCCAAGCCTCGGGCTGCCAGCTTCTGCAGGAGAATCCTGTGGGAGACAGTGTCAAAGGCTTTGCTGAAGTCTAGGTAGACCACATCAACAGCCTTTCCCTCATCCACCAGATGGGTCACTAGATCATAGAAGGAGATCAGGTTGGTCAAACAGGACCTGCCCTTCACTGAACCCATGCTGGCTAGGCCTGA
>NW_011108353.1:0-1979 GCF_000146605.3 Meleagris gallopavo
CCAAGTAGTCACTGAAACAGTACAGCTTCCTGCAGAGGTATCTAAGCTGAATCCAAAGGACTTGGTATATTTATCTAGTGTCCTGTAAAGATGAATGGCAAGTTTCAGAGATAGTCTAGGCAGGTCAGCTGGATACTCAGCACAGGCAGATTAGACTATGCTTGAGCATTGTCTGGACCTGATAGCATTGCTTGGATGTCTGCAGCCAGGTGAGATACTTCTACACAGCTCAGCACGGGTCTTAGTTTCACGTGATTAGTTTTTGCAGTGGAAAAAACTTTATACATAATGCTTTAGTGCTTTTGACAACCCCAAATAGCCGTAGATTATTTTCTTCAACGAGTCTTTGATTCTTTATAGAAATCTTCTAATTATGGGTTTTCTTTTCAATTTCCATCTTCCTTGTGCTCTTAGATCCTCTAAGCAGAGTGTATTTGAAACCAAAAAATCCATCTGACTCCTTGAGTACCTACATAAATGCTAACTACATTAGGGTAAGTAAATGTACACTATTCCTGTGCTTTTGCGACAATATTTGATTTTCCACCTGAACAGTCATTTTTGCCAAGGTATCTCTCACTTTATTCCTATCCACCTTCATTGATAAATCCTTATCTTTTTGTCTACGTTGCTGTGACAGAAATAGTTTCATGAGCTGTTTCTACCAAAGACCACATAGCCATCAATGTGCTAAAATAGTTACAACAAGAAAAAGGTTATCAAATACATTTAAAAATATTAAGAAATACATGCATTACTATTCCTGTTTACTTCAATATTTACTGTTTTATGTTGTCTTACTGCCTTACAGGAAGGACGTATCAATATTTCGATAATGAAAAGATCGGAGTCAGCAGCAATATAAGCTCTGTGATTGCTCACTGCAGTCATGTTATCTACAAACAAGTTCAGTGATCATGGCTTTTTCATACTCTAGCAATTCATGTTCCTGAAATCGCAAGTTAATTAAACAAATATTGTAAAAGTTTGTGAAAATAATCATAGACAGATGTATTAAATATCCATATGTGCACCAAGATGCACATTATTCACCTGTTTATACCCTGTATTGAATAGTGGCATGATGTGTACACTTTACCAGCACAAACATTGTTGGAAATTATTATTTCTAAGTGATAGCTATACCCCAGTGACACACATACAGAGCTTTCTTGTGACACAGTGGATGTGGCAGACAATACTAAGAAAATACTTCAGCAATGTTTTAGGACTATAGTCCCCTACATGGAAAATCAAATATTTTGATTAGAAATCCTCAGCTGGACTAAACATCTTACTGCAACTGAAATTATGGCCTCTGAGCTCAACAATAATGCTGTTTAATTAAATAACAGTATATGAATATGTATTTTCACATCCACTACACCTCTTACTCTGCTTCATTTTACGTCCTGTCCTTTCAGTGTTTTGTATGAAGGACATCACCTTGTAAGTAAGCAGTGCAATTGTCTCTGAAGGGTAACAGCACAGCTCATCCATCAGCCAGACTGTGCTTTGAGTACTGTGAAATATCCCTGTCCTTCGTGCCATCACCCTGAAAGCCAAAATACCACAATTTCTTCTGCCGTCACTGGTAGAAGAGTGAGCAATTGCAGAAAAAAAAACAAGACGTAAAATCATGAGTCCTGACACACCTGTCTTTGACAAACGACATTCAGTCAAATTGGTCAGTAGAGGGAGAAATGTTTATACCAGTTGAGGATCTACCCTGTTGTTCCATACAGTGGATAATAGTGCAGAGGGCTGTGAGCAGGGAGAAAGCCACCCAAAAGGAATACCTGTGGTTTGAGGACCCCGTACCACCTCAAGCAGTTCCCCATTCGTTCACTCCCTTCAGGCTGCTCTTAATCTGCACTGCTGTTGGGCATCTGCCACTGCCTGAACTCACAAGTTCTTCTTTTCACCTGAAAAATAAAAAGGCAGTCTCTTGGTTTTTTCCTATTTCTTCCTGTCTTTAC
>NW_011108354.1:0-1382 GCF_000146605.3 Meleagris gallopavo
TATCACTAGGGAATAAAGAAGGGAGTGATTGAAATCTGCATGGGTTTGTTACTCATCTGTGGTTTTGCTTTACGCGTAACATTTTTATTAAGAAAATAATACTTTGGGCTGGTAATTGTGCTGCCAGCTGGGCCAGGGAGGGGAGAAGGAGAAAGCAGAGCACTGAAACTTACTATTTACGTCCCTGCCAGGTACAATTCCAGGCAGGTACGTATGGTAAATCTCCTTGAGCTGTCCCCAGAGTCACCCCTAGCACCACAGCCATTCCCAGTGGGGAGCAGTGCGTAGGGCTGCAGCTGCACGGTGCCCATTGCACAGCACCCACTGCATGGCCGGGCTGTGCTGCTCAGCACTGTGCTGCCCGCTGGGGACACAGAGCCCCAGGTGCCCCTGGAAGCAGCATGCACATCCACACCGCTACTGCCTGCAGGCAGGAGGTCACCTGCTTCTGTCACTGCTTCTGCTGCTTAACCTCGAAACACTCCTGGGTAGGAGACAAGCTGCAAAACCGGGGTGAGCCTGCAAGCATTCTCAAAAATTAGCAGAGCTCAGGCTGGATACAATCTGAAGTTGGCTTGTAAAATCTTTTGGAAGGATCATTAAGGGTATTTCATTATCTCCATATTGCCAAGGTCAGGCTGTCCGTATTTCCTCTTTAGTACTGCGATGGGAATATGCCGCGACTGTGGTATAATAGACCAGAAAATGTCCACACTGGGAATGATGGTAAATCAATAAAAACTCATCAATATAACTCCCACTTTCCCAAGGTGCTGTGAACAGCCTCAAGTTTGTAATTTACTTATGTATCTTCACCTTTTTCCCAACATTTTTTACACCAACTTCTGAACTTTTTGTCTGTGTAAAATCTTTATGAGAGACAATATATATAAGGGATAAAATGCTTTATTGAAAAGCTTATTGATTTTCCTCAGCCAAGCTGCTTGTGCAGCAGCTCCCCGTTTCGCTCCCAGCAGGGAGATGTAAATCCGAGGGCCGGCAGGCAGCACAGCAAGAGGGAGAGCCAACAGTGAGTGGTGAGAGGAGAGGAGCGCAGCCGGGGCACCTGCAGCCCGTTCACCCACAGCACAGCACTGCTTGCGCTGCTGTAAGCAGCCAAGTGATGCCAGGAGAGCTTTGGTCTCACTGCAGCACACTTCCTCCTCCCAGAGCAGCACTGCCCTGGCGCATCCCCTGCCCTGCACAGCCTTGGGGAGCACAGTGGCTCCTCAGCTTTCTGGAAGCCTCGGTAAAACCTCAGGTGCCTGGAAGCTGAGAGGTGGCTGCTCTTTCTCCGCAGCATTTTGCTCACACTCTTCTTCCATTCATTCTTCTACTTTCCTCTCTTTCCTCTGTCTTCTTTACTCTCTACACTGGGAAAA
>NW_011108355.1:0-1366 GCF_000146605.3 Meleagris gallopavo
AAACAAACAAAAAAACAAAACAAAACAACAAAACAAATGATACTTCCTTGCTAACTTATGACAAGTACAGCTAAGCAATATGCCTAGTTTGCTTTTCTTCTTTAGATACACAACTTTTCTATGCTGCAGTATTTCAGGTTTGAAATACCTGGAAAACAAAAAATATTTACTGAAGGGGATGGATGTATTGAGTTCAATAACTACAATTATT
Source organism: Meleagris gallopavo (assembly GCF_000146605.3). NCBI lineage: Eukaryota > Metazoa > Chordata > Aves > Galliformes > Phasianidae > Meleagris > Meleagris gallopavo. Next base: position 212 of record NW_011108355.1, read on the forward strand.
TTTTCACAGTGTATTTTTAAATGCATGAATGAACAGTGGAAAGGAATCCTCTAAGATTCAGCCTCACTGTCTGTACCATTATCTCTACAGTGCACAGTTAGAAACCCAAACTGCAGCACAACATCATCTCCCTTGCAAATGTCTGAGATGTGTAGGAATTCTAAGAGTCCACAGTGAACTCAGAAAAAGCCAAACTGACAACATTAAACTACATCAGCAATGCCTACACATGATGTTACCAGACCTCCCCAGTACCCTAAATAAAATACATTTAGCACCGAAAGACCATTCTTTGGCCTCATTTATTCAAAGTTTCTGTTCCAGAATAAACTGCAGTGATTAGGAATTTCATTTTCTTTCTAAACCAGTACAAGTGTACCAAGATGATGTTTAATGCAGATACTATTACATGAGGGGAAAAAAGCTTCAAATCCACACAACTTAATCCTGTGTTTATATGATAGTGGTAAAACACATTATCACACAAAAGCACTCTGAGCAGAACATAGGCACTTCTGCAAACTAGATGAGAGATCATTTCAGTGGAGCTAAAGATTGCTTTCATGTAATCTCCTCCAGGATGATAGAGCTGCTTTACAGCATTTGGTATTCAATGTAATTCATACAATTCCTTCATTTGCATCATACAAAGACTCTGAAATTGTCAGTCTTTTGGAGTCAAGTCTTTCACGAGCTACAACAAATGCTGTAAATTCAGTATTCAGAAGTCAATGAAAATGACGTTTCAAACATGAAGACTGAGAAACACTGCCAGTATGATCCTTTGATTCACCAACTTTGGTAGCAATATTTACTGCTCATCAGTTTAAAGGAACGGGAGAGAATGTGTGAAGTACCATGGGAGCAGCAGGACTTTTGTTGGCAATTGGCAAGAGGACTGGGAACAGATGACAGATTCCCAGTGATATTATGGTATCTTTCTTAACCTATGACATCACATCCCTCTACATTTCCTTTTAATTTTATTTACTGTCTTGATAGTTTTAACAACAAAAAGCATTCTCTCATACTAAAAATAAAAATCTTTAAAAAAAATTACAAGCACCCAAATCTACCTTAAAATGCCAACTCCTGCACCCACTGCACCCTCAGTGAATATCTACTTTCTAGTACAAAAACTAAGCTTCCTAAAGA
>NW_011108356.1:0-993 GCF_000146605.3 Meleagris gallopavo
AAAATCTGAGTTTAAAAGGAACTTCAAAATGTAAACCTGACAGAGCCTCTGCATTGTGTTTGCTTTGGTTAGTACATTAACATCTCTAGCAAAGCTTATGCTATTTTGAGTGATGGAGGTCCTACTGTGTAGGACTGAGGAAAAAAAAAGTAAAGTTCTGTATTAGAGAGCATGTGACTGGAGAAAAAGGCAATTATCTCTTTCTTTAAGAGCTACAAAGTACAGTGGTGTTGGCTTCTGACAAGAGTAAACTAGATGTGCACAGCTTAAAGGCAAACTGAGGATGTGCAGATGAAAAGTTCAGCCCTCTCTTCCTTCCCCCCTCCTTTCCTTACTCACCCTTATGATCTCTTTGCTACAGTTTGAGAGAAAATCTGGGACACTTGTTTCTTTTATTTCTTCCAGATTGTTATTTTATCTTCATTTTTGGTAGAGCAGTAATGATATCCAGTGGCTGCTTAGATGAATCACTGATATATATTCCTTAGGGATATTCCAGAAAAATGCATCCCGGACAGGACTTATTTCCAAAATCACAGCATGAATCTGAAACTATACAGTCTGCCAACTGTAATCAGCTCCTGTCACTGGTCAGGTTTCCATTATTTCTTTCTTGATACTCTTCTTCAACCTTTCTATTTTCTCCACCTTTAGCAGCAATTAAAGACTGCAATGACTTTCTTATGTGTGTTAGGAGGAGAGAACACATGCAGGAGCCTTCTCTTACCTTTGCATTTTATCTCCAGAATGTTACTGCTTTTTTCTGCCTTTGCACTCACTAGTTTATGCTTCTTTGGTTCAGGATTTAGGAAATACTTCTTTTCTTGGGAGCTTCACAAGAGAAAAACTGATGATGCATTTCTCTTCTTTGAAACCTGTGAGAAATAGAGGAATAATCAATAGAAAAAGAGGTTCAGGAATATTACAGTGAGGAGACAGGTGAGCTCTCTTCAGAAATTCAAAACCTTGAAATGAAAAAATGACATGTACAAA
>NW_011108357.1:0-1364 GCF_000146605.3 Meleagris gallopavo
AGTTTGGTGAGTTGGGACCTGGGCTGCATGGGATGCCAGTCCTGGATGGTAGCCCTTTAAGATCACAAATTCCAATTTTCACACTGGGTGCACATGGGACTCTGCATTTTGGCTTGTCTGAACAATGCCCCCTGTGCCTGCTTTGGAGTGAAGTTGGCAGGCACTGAACTCTGCCTCCCTCCCCAGACAGGCAACGTGTCCGCCACCATTGATGTGAAATCTGGCCACATCGTTGGGAAACTGACCGTGGGCAGGTGAGCTGGGAGCAGGACAGCTCCAGGAGGAGCTGCTGCTAAGTGGTGGCTGGGGGGCAGTGAGTTGGGAATGTGCTGGGGATGGAACATGTGATGGAGGCAAAGAGCTGGGCTTTGGAGGAAGCGGGACTGGCACGGGCACTGAGGGGACACCTCCTTCCCTGGGACAGCCCCACCGTCAGTGCTCTGAAGCTCCTGGATGCAGCTCTGCAGCAGCTCCAATGCCCGTCCAAGACTGGCGGTGAAGGGCTGCAGCCTCTGTTGGGAAGCACAGGGGTGAGCAGGGCTGTGCAGGCAGTGGGACAGGAGCAGGGGCTGCAGCGGGGAGCAGGAGGATCACTGCCAGAGCAACTACAGAGTGGGAAGTGCTTTGGGGACAGTCATGTGAAAGCCAGTGAGGAAGGGATGGGGAAGCGACAGCAGGAGCCAGGCCAGCAGCAAGCTGTCCTAGGCTGGGGATAGGGGTGGGACAGGAAGGCTGCTCTGTGCTCTGCACTTTGAGGACAGAGGGAAACCGTGGGAAGGGAGGAGGTGGCTGATGGTGCGGTCCTGGACACCTGGAAGAATTGCACCCACTCGCCGTGGCAGTAGGGGAAGGTGCCCTCCAGCTCCGCCGTCACCTGGGAGCTGTCGACAAAGCGGCCCAGAGCCTTCAGCGATGTCAGCGTCTCCACCTGCAGGGCATGGGGCTCCTGAGAGCTGTGGGACTGCACGGGTCCTGTCCCCCCAGGGGCAGCCTGGAGCTGGGGAACGTGGCCCTCATGCCCCTGTGGCCCTGAGTGCGCAGTGCAGCTCCAGCTGCGTCCCCCTGCAGCTCCGCTGTGTTTGAATGCCTGGGACATCACTGGGACTGCAATAATCTGCCATGACATCCAAATGAGGTAATCGGGCTCATTAATATTTCACATGATATTAATTACACTGAGCGGCACTAGATGAACAATAAACCCTTTCAGGTTTAGATTTATCACCCTGACACCTGTGTTTGGTTGAAGGCTGTGATGGGGAAACACCAGGCAACTTTTGGTACAGCCCAGCAGAGCCATGGCAGCGGTGAGCCCCGAAGTGGGGAGCGGGATCTCCAGTGAGGGGACAGAGGGTGCTCCAAAC
>NW_011108358.1:0-970 GCF_000146605.3 Meleagris gallopavo
CTAAATACTGGCATATGTGATCACCACATATTAATGTCATCTTCTTGTTTACACATTAGTAAAATACCGCAAACCTGCTGGGTTCAGTTCTTACATATAAATCAAAGAGAACAAACTAATGAGGAAGAGAGCAATGACCAGCCTAATGGGAGGGTCAAAAAAGTAGCCCAGTAAATAAAGGGGAGATGGAAGTGTCCCCATCAGTGGCAAGCTAGTATATGTACACATACTGTTGTCAGTTTACTAGCTGAGCTCCTGCACAGCTGCTGGGGATCAGTAACATTCCCAGCTCCGCTAAGGGTGAAGATAATCAGTCTGAGCTCCCAGAGAACTCTGCTTCTCTGGCAGTCGGCCCCTGACTTCTCTCAATCTCATTTATCCTTGCTGGAAAAGCAAGAAAAACAGTGCTTGCCCGTGAGAGGAAAGATGAGTTGCTTGCTGGGTTTTGCCTGAGCTCGCTTCCCCTGTCACATATCCTCCTTGTAACCTTGAATAAATTGCTTGGACAGTGACATCTCCATACAGATTTTGGTTGAGAGGTGTTAGGGTGAAAAATTCCCACTTTTTCCTCTCCAAACTGTTCTTTGTAGGGACTTTAGTTTCTAAAATTCTTGTTTCACTGAGTTTGGCATTTTGCTGTACAGAGAATTCTCACTGGCTGAGCTACTTGGTGCTTAGCTCTGCTTCAGTCTTCTTACTGATGAAGATGCTTGGCTGCCTTGTTGATTACAGGGATATAAAAGTTAAATGTTACAGTTACATGATGAAATTTTTTATTTTTTATCTCCCCTCCCTCAGTGCTGCATATCCTCATCCAAAAGTGCAATAATAGCTACCGACACAGCTATCTTTTTGTGATACATTAAGGACCGATATGCTTGGTACTCCATATGTATGTAAGGTTATGAGGATGCAGCAAAATAAAAATATCACTCCTCCACTTTCTTTTTGGTAGGCTGAATGTCTTCTA
>NW_011108359.1:0-933 GCF_000146605.3 Meleagris gallopavo
AAATGGGTAATACCCAACCTTGCAGTGGTGTTACAAAAAATGACAGAAGCTGCCCAGTAGAATTACAAACTCTTAAAAATGAATTTTTAAAGCTAACAAACCTTTTTTGTTGTTTTCCTGATTTTAGATAAAGTATTCTATTTAAAGAATAAGAACATCTGAGCAGAGTGTAATTTAGGCTTCTCTCAACTCTGCCTGAAGATGACAGTATTTGTCATATTGAGCTGAAAAAAACTTTTGATAACTTTGTCCCTAAGCTGTTCTAACACTCTACAATCATCCTATTTGTTTAGTAAAATACACGTTAGCTGACAAAACAAAATCCAGGACAAACAAAACCACAACGTCACTGGAGACAGAAAAATACGTACACACAAACAACCCCCTTCTTCTGTTAGTTCACAAAGCACTCAGAGAATAATTTGATATTGCAGAAAGTAAAAGAAGTTCATCTTCCAGAGACCACACATTGCTGTGGTACAAAAACAAGCTTTTACCTGGGGGGACACTATAGCGAGCTGCATTCATATCAGGCTGAGGAGAGGCTTTATTGACTTCTCTTGGAGACAGCCTGTATGGTGATGCTGACCTTGCTGCTGTAGTTTGCACTTGTGCTTCCTGCTCTATTGCTCGCTTGACCTCAGCGTAGGGCATATAGGCCACTGGTTTTCCTATCAGGGTTAAAGAAAGAAGAGAATCCTAAGATTAGAAATTGGAGTCAAAAGGTCCAGTATGCAACAGAATTTTAGCAAAGAGCCGATTACAATGGTCAGATTGTACTCAGCAGGTATAGATGTTTAAGTGCAAAGATGTAATTTGACTAAAAAGGAAACAACTGCTTTCAAAACATCACTTGGCACTGAAATAACAGAAAAATTCCAAAGTCAGGCATGTAGGCTCTTTCTAAATGAAAGGAACAAACAGTTCTACATA
>NW_011108360.1:0-874 GCF_000146605.3 Meleagris gallopavo
CCAAACCAACAACAACAACAATGCAGAGGGTCCAGATGGCTTCACGCAGTGACAGAGGAAGTCTCAGTTTCGAGGCAGGACAAACTTAGCGACAGATCGAAGGCTGTGGGCTGAGCGGGTGGGCACCTGCCCCGCCAGACAGGGCATGGTGCCACCAAGACTGGGGGAGTGCTCACATCAGTCAGGTGTTTCCATGAGCAGAACGTCTCAAGAGCGGCTACTTGCCAAAATAGACGCCACACAGTAAACCGAAAAAGCAAGCTGCCCATCTGGTTCAGTGGTAGGATGAACACTCGCTATCGGAAACAGCCAGAGAGTGTAGGAGGGCACAGTTGGCAGGTGCCTTAGCCTGTGATGAATGATCAGCTGGCTGGGAGGCAGAACATGCTACTGTCCCTTATCTTCCCAGAAGTGGTCATTCCTGTGCAAGATCCCATCCCTGTCCCCACCACCCCACCACCTTGTCCTCCCAGAGATGCCCTCAGTGAGGATGCAAGCTGGGTCCTGATGGCCAGAGGGAGTTACAAACCAAAAGAAACTGCCCACATTGCACCAGTGCTGAAGTGCAGCTGGAAATAATGAATCAGCCCCTCCTGCCTTAAATCATGAGATGGTTGCCTGGGTCAACGAGGGTGGCTTTCTGTGAGTGTGGTGGTTGGGGGTGGCCCCTCACCTCTGGAGGCTTTGGGCTCCTCTGCATGAGGATATGAGTGTATGTGCTACAGATGCCCAGCCCTTATGCAATGTTGCACCCAGGGAGCTGAGTCCCAACCAAATAAAGGCACCGCCAGGATGTTGTGCAAGTGGCATTTGCAGCAGTGCAGGACATCACACGGGCAAATCTATCTCCTCCTGAGGAAAGCGTAGAAGCACA
>NW_011108361.1:0-802 GCF_000146605.3 Meleagris gallopavo
AATCATCGGGACTAATTCAGAAAGGACTTAAATTTTTCATTGACTGAGGTGAAGCAATAGAAGAAAGGCTGTTTCAGCAGTAAGTCTCCTCCCTCTGCTGGAGAAACAGCTCCACAGCACAGCAAAACGCAGCACTGGGCAGCAGCAGCTCTTGGTCTGTATTTCCACGTGCACAATGCCATGAATTTAAACTTTTCCTGCCCACGTGATCTTAACATATTGCCATTATTAAGAGATCAAACAGAGCATCCTTTAGCTAGGAGACAGCTGTATTTATTTCTGACTCCATGCTTCAGTTTGTCACACGTTTAATGAACCATTCTGATGCCCACGCACTCGGGATTCGTTGAGGTTTTTACAGTGGGAAAAGAGTAAGATTTCAAAAACCAGAAGCTTCCTGCATGTGTGCACACAGCTTTGAATGTCAAAAAAGAGGGAAAAACAGAAGAACTGAGGCAAGCCAGTTGCACTGCAAGCAATGCATCCTCCCAGTTTGCAGACAGGACATTGAAACATGCAAAGACTGACGAAGCCAGCAATTAAATCCCCATGCATTCATCCTGATTAGCACTCTGGCTGAGTCTCCGCCATCAGCCTGTGCTGTACTGCTGTTCAGATGCACACAGCATTGTTTCCAGGTATCTGGTAGCCCAGCAATTTTGTTTAGAAGCATTATGAATAGGCACCCACCTTCTCCTGCTCCAGCAACTGTTGCAGACTTGCTTTATATTGAGGAGTTTTCATGTATGCCATGAACTGCATGTACTGGATCTTAAAAGAGTCTGCAAAGAAATAAGGAAAC
>NW_011108362.1:0-834 GCF_000146605.3 Meleagris gallopavo
GGGGAGTGGGTCCCAGAAATGCCCAAATGCTGTGGGATGTGCTGGGGCCATGCTGATCCAAAAGGTGCATGGGGAAAAGCATTGCCACAAGGTTTCCTTACTGAACTGAACCACTGAGACCCAAAACCTTCCTGAATTACCCCAGGATGTGGTTGCATGGGAAAGTGGGGTGGGGTAGGATGTGTTGAAATTGAGTGGGATGGGGTGGGGTAGGATGGGATGGGATGGATGGGATGGGATGGGGTGGGATGAGACTGAAGAGATGGGATGGGGTGGGATACTTTGGCACATAGTGGGATGCAGTGGGACTTTGTGGCACTAAGGTGCCAGCAGGGGGCAGAGAGCTGCACCCAGGAGCCCCCTGTCCCCATGTCACCACCAAACCCCACTCTGGGGGACCAGCGCCCACCCTGAACCCCGGGCTGCCTGTGCTGGGCACGGTGCAGGGTGGAGCAGTGAGGGCTCGGCTGGGTGTGGGAGCAGCTCCAGAGAAAGGCTTGCCAAGAAAATGCAATCGCGTTGCATAAAACGTGCTCTGCTCCCCTCCCGCAGTGGTGGCTCAAGAGCTGCTCACCCTGGTTAAGTCAATATTGCCACATCGCTGCCTCCACCGGAGTGCTGCCTCCATGGAGGGGCTCCAGGGCTGCTCCAGCACCACAGGGATGGAACCCCATCCCCAGCATGAGCCTTCACAATGCTGGGATTTTGGTGGGTTTTCCTCTTTCTGCCTTACGACCCACAGGAGCAGAGCAGCACCTGAGCATTGGCACAGATCCCCTGTGCCCAGATTTGACATCAGCTCCAATTTTGTCCCACCTGTTGCTGAGCTGGGCA
>NW_011108363.1:0-624 GCF_000146605.3 Meleagris gallopavo
AAAAAAAAAAAAGAGAAAGATATGTAATTTTCTGTAAGAGCAAAGGGAATATTGAATGAACAATAGTAAACACTGAAGGCATTCTACAAAAAAGTAAAAAAGGCAGAACGGAGTCCCTTTAGAAACAAATGTCCAAGATGTCCACTGCATCCCAATGAGGGGAATCTTTTTGTGTTGCTTCAACATAGAATATAGAGTGTGAATCAGTCTTGATTTATGCAGTTTGCGACATGAATCAGATATCTCAGGTTCTGTACTGAGAAAAATCACCTTTATTAGCCCCATATGAATGCTCAGTGCCAAGACCACCCAGTGACATGGCTTTACTTTGAAGGATGGAGGAAACTGTGTAGCTTTAAATTCTCGTGCAAGTGCTGATTCTCAAATTCCTAAATAATAAAATGGGAAGATGGAAAGTCATAGTACGTTACAGTAAAAACATTGCACCTGAGAAGAGAAGAAATCACTCATGAGGTTCCCTTCTGGATTTCCCTGTGCTTCTGTGTGATGTCCCCAAATAGAAACAGAAAAGCTCTTATCTTAAAGGCAATTATAACACTTTTTCCAGACCAGGACATCATGTAGGTGGTTTAGAAGTTGCATCACTGAATTCATTCTGTTGTT
>NW_011108364.1:0-840 GCF_000146605.3 Meleagris gallopavo
AGACTATGTAAAAAAAAAAAAAATCAGATATCATGCTTACCCTTCTTGCTAGAATTGCGCAGTGGGATATATCACAGCCCAAAGGAGAAGCTTGTGCTGCTTGATTTCTTAGTTTCTACTCAGTCAATAGCAAACTTTATCCATATAGGACATTCAGACAGGCAGAGGAAAGTAAAATAATGTAGGATATATAGGATGATTCAGGTTGGAAGGAACCTCAGGAAATCATCTGGTTCATTCCCTTAAAGCTAGGCAAGGGGCCCACTGTTGTGTTCTAAAGAGGAAAAGAGCTTGACTAACAAAGCCTGATGAACGATATCCAATTTTGAATACTTTGGGTCAAAATCCACTTTTCAGTTCTGACATGAAGTAATGAGATGACTGGAATTAGATCTTTTGTGTTTTAATTCCGTCTCATCCTTCTTCCCAACAGCACTGAATTAAATAAAATCCAATAACTTTTTTTGGATTATTTTCTCAAGAGTAGTTACAAATATGAGAATCTTTTTATTATTATTATTATCTTACTATTTTTTTAACCAACTCTGACTTACTGAGCCATCCTAAAAACAACTGAAGATTAGAGGAACAAGGGCTTCTCTATTCTGGAGGCCCACAGTTTGTCTTAAACTGAGCGAGCATCTCATAACTGAAATCACTTGAGTTGACGTACTGCTTTTTATAGCAATTAGTTGCATCTTACTTGCTGGAAAGGAGATACAACATCAGCAACAACTGGCATTTCTGCTTTCTCACCAAAGTAACTGTATCTTGGATTGTCTGTCAGGATAAGAATGTTTTAGCTTCCTGATCTGCTCAGTCTGGGGTCAATTATACCTG
>NW_011108365.1:0-652 GCF_000146605.3 Meleagris gallopavo
ACCCAGTGTATTTACAAATCACAGCACTCAATTTGAAGTAATACTTTTTTTGGTGCAAAAATTTTTAATGTAGTTTCAACGTTTTCTGGGAGATTCACACTTCATTATTCTCTTCTTTCTTCATTCAATTTTGTGCAAAAGAGCATCAGAACTACTTTGGAATAGATGAAAATCTTGGACCTGTAGCAGTCAGCATCCGGAGGGAGAAGGTTGAAGACGCTAAGGAGAAAGAAGGATCTCAGTTCAACTATCGTATAGTTTTCAGAACAAGTGAGGTAATATTATTTCAGAAATATTATTTCAGTAATTCTGCGAAGGAAAGCTGACTTAGAACTTCGGGTGCTAGTTATTTGCTAGCTTGGAAACTAAATCTGTTAATTGGAAAGAGATATTTCTTGCACTGTTAGTAAACATAGTTGCTACCTAGACCAAAGTTTTCCTCTTCACTGCTACATACAAATTATCTTTTTAGATAGGCATCCAACAGGCTGAAATTAATGTATCTGCAAGAGGTAATCGAAGAATCAGGTAATAAGAACAAAACTGTGGGTAAATTTGGACCAAACTGTTAAATGTTATGTTTCTAATGATAGGAAAAATGATTAAAAAATGCAGGGGAAAAGAGAGGGGAAAAATATGAAAGTACTAAAAC
>NW_011108366.1:0-683 GCF_000146605.3 Meleagris gallopavo
CTTTATCTCCAGTGTCCAAGGCTCAAGTACCAACAGAATTTGATAGCTATGAGATTCAGGGTTGAGCAGGTTTATGTTGCACTGGTGATATTGCCCATCTGTCTAGCAGAAGCCTCAAAACTGGAAGCTGTTTCATTCTGCAGGAAAGTAAACTTTTGCCTTGCTCCCAGACAAAGTGAGTTTTCAAGGTTTTTCCCTGATATTTCAGTTTTTTTTTAATTTAAAACACTTTTAATCAGAAATCTATATCATGAACTCAGGAGTTCACCTTTCTGAAGCTACCATACAGAAAAAATTGATACTCTACAAATGAGTTGGAACAGAAGATGCTAACCTGCTAGTACAGCATGCAATATGGAGTATCAGGCTTGAAGCAACTGATTTGCACACAGGTGATTAGAAATTTCCCCAAACATCTGGCCACGCATCTAATCAGATAGGAAGATATTTTGATGTGGTTTTAAGCCACCATAAATAAAGAAATTAAAACTGAAATTAAATTTAATTGATCTGACTCCCTCCTGTCTCCCTCCTCTGCTTTCCTTTCACATGGGCTTTTCACCTCATGCAACAAACAAAATCTGAACTTATTTAAGGAAAAGAAAGACTCTTTTAGTTTATTAACTTAGGGTTTTGGGTTCGTTTGTTATTGTACTGACTAATCCTTCAGTCATAGAATCCAG
>NW_011108367.1:0-638 GCF_000146605.3 Meleagris gallopavo
GTGTTCATGTGGCCAAGCAGTAATAATATCACAATTTATAACTTTGTACTTAAAAAAAAAAACAAACAAACAAACAAACAAAACACACCTTAAAAACCACATCATTACTTCTTCACAACCAATAGCCCAAACGTTTTATCTTATTTTTGGTCTGAATATTAACAAGCAAGCTTAATACTCACTTGGGACTGAGAAGCTACAACAACTTACTTAAGTAAATAGTTCCATGTCAGTGTACTTTTTCAATATTAAAAAAAGGAATTACCGACAGAAGTAATTTGTTTGAACCTGAAAATTAAACTAATGTTTAATTGTATTCCTGGTCAATGATTGATCGATCATTTTTAGATATCTGTGAGACTTGCCACAAAAAACTGAGGCCCAACTACTGAACTACAGCAGACATGCATGCTAATTTGCACTATGATTTATGTATGTTCATTTTTACACATCCATATGTTAGAGCAAGCAGAAATTAATAATTAACAGGCATCTATTTTAGTTTCTGAGATCTGACAGCACCTTACATTTCGTTTCCAAACAAGAATCCACTTTCCACACACACTAAAGGAGACGCCAGTAAAAACAAAGATGTTGCATTCGCAGTACGCTTCCACAAAAAGTTTGCTTTCAGTAAC
>NW_011108368.1:0-842 GCF_000146605.3 Meleagris gallopavo
AAAGCAGGAGGATAAAGGAGAAAACTATAGTATTAGAGAATGAAAACAAATGATTTTTGATCAAGCAAAATAGTTAGTTGATTAAGATTTTTCTGTGTCAGATACGATTACTACTCAAATCCGACATCAAGAGCTCACACATGGCCCTTATAAGCAGAATTAAAACTATAATCCCATTTCTGCCACATTTATTATATCACGAGGGAGTAGTTCTATTTAGGTAATGTGATCCTGTAACAAGATACTGAAAAAATCTGCATGAATGTTGCCATTTTCCATGTCTGTTTATATTTAAAACATTTTCTTATTGTTCTATTCATATAAATAATGAAGCTCAAAAAACATTCCATCTTCTTAAGCTGACACATTTTCTTCAATTTTGTAACACTTTGCAAAGGAAACAAAATATTACTTATCCATAGAACTTCTTAAGCTACACTATGAGGAGCATGTTCTTAAAAGTATACTGTAAATCAAATGCAAAGAGCTACTACAGTATTCACACTGTGCTCACAGAATCACAGAATCACAATGGCTAGGGCTGGAAGGGACCTCAAGGATCATGAATCTCCAACTCCCCTGCCACTTGCAGGGCCACCAACCTCCACATTCAATACTAGACCAGGCTGCCCAGGGCCCCATCCAATCTGGCCTTGAACACCTCCAGGGACAGGGCATGGACAACCTCTCTGGGCGGCCTGTTCCAGCACCTCACCACTCTCATAGTAGAGAACTTCCTCCTGACATCAGCATATTTGACTCTATTTCAAACCAGGTAGGCGACTGCGTCAATTGCTTTGAAATAGAAAGGTCTGTAGCATGACGGTCACGAGGACATAAAG
>NW_011108369.1:0-685 GCF_000146605.3 Meleagris gallopavo
TGCAAAGAGCTGGCTGCTGTGTGCTGCAGCTGATGGGATGACTGATTCCTGCTGCTACAGGATTTCGAGCCAATCCTGCCCAAATCAGCTCTGTAAGTCATTGTGACCTGCAAATTGTGAGCGCTGACATCTCTAAGGGCCTGGGTGCCACCGTCACCAAATTCCAGCCCAGGGAAGGAGCAGCCATTTGGGTGGGATTGGACGTGCTCTCTGCAGCATGGCACATCCAGGGAGCTCCGTGGGAGCACTTCTCTCCTCAGAGCTTTCTTCTATTGTTCTTACCTACTGAAGCACAGGGTTCGACCCAGCAGCTCTGTGAGAAGGGCTTTTGTGCCGGAGATGAACATGGTTCCTCCTGTGCATTTTGCTCACTGGATTCTGCACTAACGCTGCCCAGTGGCACAGCGCACCAAGATTTGCCTTTGAATCTGCTGTTCTCTCCTGTCTGCATTTGGAAAACGTAGCTGTGGAGGGAAAGAAAAAACATTGGTACCTCTGCTTAGAGAACTAGATATATTTTACAACGCCAAGAGAAGCTGTGGTTATCTGTTCACTGGCTGATATCATAACAAGAACCCTAACAGTGCATGTTCAGATATATCTGGTGAATCACCCATGAATTAGAGACAGACTTACAGAATTTTGGATTGGAGAGCAAGAGCAAGGAGGAAGGGCTGGTTACAAG
>NW_011108370.1:0-734 GCF_000146605.3 Meleagris gallopavo
TTTAAATCATTTTCAAGACATATAAACCTACGTAACTTGGTCAATTGTTGCAGTAAGAAATATTACCTGGAAAAAGAATCCAAATTACTTAATTCAAGTAAACAGACTGAACTCTTTTAGTACTTTGCCATAAGAGGATTTCCAATTTCCTTTTGTTTATCGACTAAGGAAGAATTTTCCTCAGTACTTGCTGCTGAATTAATTTATTCTTACTATTATGAGTTACTACTTTTAAAAGCATGTATCAGGCAATATCTGTTATAAGTCTTAAACCTTATTTTGCCCTGACATTATTCCTCAAGGTTCCTCTGTCTGAGAAGAGTTACCTGAGATTTATCCATGCTAGAGTCATTTGTTAATCTTAAAAGCTTTTTCAGGTAATAAATATTGAGTATTAGTGCTGTGTAGGTTCTCATTTCTAGTTTCTTCCCTTGTTCTCACTTTTATGCCATTTCCTAGGCTTTATTTTTTATTTTTTGCTCAGTTTTTCAGTCATGGTATTCAGGTGACACAAAATGAGGGTGACAAACTGTGAGCAGCGTTTGTTCTGTGTAAAGTTGTACCACTGTAGTGAAGAATGCACAGCTATGGGCTGAGCTAAAGAAAGAAAAATATTACTTTTAATAAAAGAGCGATTTAAGGAAGCTGTTGTCTAGCTTTGTTCCAAATTTGCTTACCATTATAGTAATGTTAGCCTTAGTGGTATCCATATTTTAACTTATCTTTAATATCTT
>NW_011108371.1:0-833 GCF_000146605.3 Meleagris gallopavo
TTGTTAGGATGAGTTCATGGAATGTGCAGGGGGTTTTTGCATGTTGGTGATGCTGAGGAGGGCTCTTGCATTAGCCCAGCTGGACTGCATGCTGTGGTAGGGCAGGCTTCCACATGGCCAGCCCTAAGTCATCTGTCTTCTGCTAGTGGTCATTTGATTTCTTGTCTCGACAATTAGTGATGGAGCAGTCAGTAATTGTAAGACGAACATGGTCAGTCTACTTGCTAATACACCGTGAACACAAACACTGGAAGTTCTGAGGATCCCTGCACTGCTAATTAGTATTTCTGTGGTTTCACTAATCACTTGAACTGGGAACTTGGCCAAAACTAACAGAAGAGACTTCCAGTACAATAAATTGTTTTAATTTTGTGATGGCTCAGTGTTTCTGAAGGCAAGAGTAGAATAAAATCTCATTTTGCATGATAACATATGCAAATCAGAACTTTTTGGTCCCAGTTGAAGCTCTGCTTCTATTGACATGGTGCTAGCAAAATGCTGGTAAGAATAAAAAAACACTAAAACTTTATTTTGCTGATAGTATTTCATTATTGCTTTGTAAGCTACCTTATCCATAGGGCAAAATCTGCCGAAGAGATAAGATCCCATAACTTCTGTTTGCTTGCATCGTTCTCTTTGTGATTTATACAGTGCCATAGATGTTCATGGCATTTTGCAGACATATAAAAGATTGACATGTTCCTGCCTCAAAGAACTTAAAAATTCTGCAGTTTAGCAGCAGTCAGCAGTTCCTCCTATCTGAGTTTTACTTTTAACGGCACTGTATAAAATCACTATTACACAGTCACCAAATGAAATAGCATTTTATTTTA
>NW_011108372.1:0-478 GCF_000146605.3 Meleagris gallopavo
GAAGGCACCTTGTCAGTGCTAAACCGCAGTGAATCCTAATCCTGCTCCGAGGCTGCATGGATCCCACACTGCCCAAAGCTCAGTGACCCAAATAGCAGCTCCTTAATACCGGGCTCTGCCTCCAGGCTCCAGCACTTTGGTGTTTTTCACAGCAGGGTTTGGAAGGAGCCTTGCACGGCTGCTGCAGCAACTGGGCAGGAGCACTTTGCGTGGAGAAGTGTTCGTGTGATGCTCACAGAGAGAAGGGGCAATAAGCAATTCCTGCTTCCAGGAATGGCTCGGATGGACCAGGGGCACACAGAGCTCTGAGAGGGATGGACACATGGCACCAGGATGGACACACAACCCCAGGATGGACACACGACCCCTGGATGGACACATCGCTCCAGGACAGGGATGACCATCCTGATGGGAAAATCCTTCCTCCTTGTTGAGGCTCTGCTTCCAGCTCCAGGACAAGGGGAATTTTCTCCTCTCC
>NW_011108373.1:0-461 GCF_000146605.3 Meleagris gallopavo
AAATTATTCGTGCATTCTCTGACAGCCAAATGATTGTTCTGAATATCCTGAAGGAAGCCTCTTTGAAAAAAAGTAGTTTAATCTGGGCTGTAGTTGTATTTTGGATGCATTTTTCCACTTTTGTGAAATTTCTTCTTTTGTCAGAGAGTATATTTCTTTTGCATTTCTAACTCTGCAACATGTGTTCTTCAGATGAAACCACATGTATTTACCTTGCTTAAAGTCATTAAAATGTAAAATGAATTGTATTCTACGTTTAATTTTAAAAAACCCAAACTTTTTACAGGGAGAAGAGGCTTGCAAAGAAGTATTATGATAAATTATTCAAAGAATACTGTATAGCAGATCTCAGCAGATACAAAGAGAACAAGGTACATCTGATTATTGTAAATCATCTTAGTTTTTAAGCATGCTTTTTTTTTTTCCTACAACATTGTATGTAGTGAAACCAGAATGTTAGT
>NW_011108374.1:0-507 GCF_000146605.3 Meleagris gallopavo
ATCAGTACTATTTAAGCTACATAACCAAGCATAGTGTAAACAAGCTGCACGCCTCAGAAGAATAAACTAACATTATCAGAAAGGAAATATCTCTGATCAGTTTCATGTATTCAAAACACTGTTCAACAGCTTTGCCACTGATCTGCATGGAATACTAGGAACAACATACTGCATAAAGGACATGGATTAAAAGGAAAGGTGAAACTTCATGACAATTTTTTTTTTAAGAATAGGGGCACTACCTTCACATTTCAACTGCGGTAGTTGCATTCCTAAATCTTTCCCATATGTCTTTTCATACAGTCTGCAACACACTAGTGCACAGTGCAGCATTTTCTCTTCCTTTCTCCCTCTTCACAGCTGCACTCCATGAGCAGGTCACCCGCTTCTCTTTTCCCCTACCTTGTCCATGGAAATGCCTAATGAATACATATTTATGAAGTACTTCAGTTTCCATGCAACTCTGTGATCCTAAAAAATTTGTCACTCAAATACTTCCCAATCTCC
>NW_011108375.1:0-420 GCF_000146605.3 Meleagris gallopavo
ATGTGACCATAGGGAGATATTTCCACCTCATTGATCTGTTA
Source organism: Meleagris gallopavo (assembly GCF_000146605.3). Lineage (NCBI taxonomy): Eukaryota > Metazoa > Chordata > Aves > Galliformes > Phasianidae > Meleagris > Meleagris gallopavo. The sequence goes on from NW_011108375.1 coordinate 42, forward strand.
AAAACTACCTAGTTCCCTTCCCTCATACTTCCCGATGTCATTCATACTATTCACCTAAGATATCAGGAACAGACATCTTTCATTTATACTTCATTATACTAGTTCAATTTCATGAAAAAACAACATTACTGTAATGGCTCTGTGATGCTGTGAAAATCCTTTTCAGAAGTTGAGGTTTATCCCTCTTTCAAACGAAACAGATGCCAAAACAACAGCACATAGGAGAGCTCTCTTGAAAAGGACCTTGACATTACGGTGTGTGACACGATGAACTTAACTCAATACAATCACTACATATGTGCCCAAAAAAAAAAAAACAAAAACAAACAAACAAACAAACAAACAAAACGGCTGAGAGACTCTTAATCCTGTAATAAAG
>NW_011108376.1:0-491 GCF_000146605.3 Meleagris gallopavo
GGCTAAGGGATTACAGGCAATACATTAAGCTGTAATACTACAAATAAAATACTCGGTGCCACAAAATCCCAGATATGGGGGAAAATGATGTGATTTAACTTCTTTCCCTAAATTCTGTTTAAACAGTTATTGTACGTGGAGTGGGTGTACACTCAATTCTTCAGAAAATTCTCTTTTTGTCATTTAATCAGTATCCACTGACTGCCAGTGCAAATACAAGAGTTCTCACAAGTATGATTACTCCAGAATCACCAACACCATATTACCAAATATTTGTGGTTTGATTCTGACTTTTGGGGTGACTAAAAGACAACAATGTATTGATTTGGACATGAGATTCTAGCCAAATCGGAAGTATATATTTGCTTCAAAAGAGAAATGACTTTGTCTGACAACCGAAATTCAGAGAGACATAACTGATTCCAGCCTAATCATAAAAATTCAACTCTGTTGAAGTTGAAATGTTACTTGGGTATAAATGGTTGCGTATA
>NW_011108377.1:0-535 GCF_000146605.3 Meleagris gallopavo
TGCCAAGGTAAGAGTGCAATGTGGGCTCAGATCATATCAACTGCCTGCATAGTCACGTGGCAAAAAGCCTTTTAAATGCCAACACAATATGAATAAAATTCACTGAAATGCAAAAAGTTTTGATTCAAGCTCACATTATCTCTTACACCAACAAATCAACTGTGGCACAAAGCCACTGTGGAACCAGACTATGGAAGCTCTGGTGCTTATGCAACTAGCTCCTCTACAGGCTCTCATGAAGATGCTCATCCTTACCTTGAGGGAAGGTAATCCTATGCCATGCTCATGACTGAGTCACTTCCTGCTTTGGAGGTTTGTGTGTTCCAAAGTGTTTAGTTGAAGTTTAGTTGATGTTGTACATGCTGTACATGAGGTGGAGCGCTATCTACAGAGATAGACGATAAGCCTCATTTCTAAGGACCTGCTCCATCTGGTTTAGCGTCCAGACCACGCACCCTCCAAGACCAATACGTGGTCACTGAATGAGAATGGGTACAGACCCAGTTTTATTTTTTACCAAATTCACTGTATTTCC
>NW_011108378.1:0-399 GCF_000146605.3 Meleagris gallopavo
CGTTTTGTTTTGTTTTTTTTTTTTTAAGAGATAATGATGATCTTTTGCACCTTTGTGTAAGCCAACAGTTTTAGGTACTTCAGTAAGTAAAGGCATGCCTAATGCTGAACAGCTTAAAGATGTTGACTCAACTAATAACTGGAATCGTTCAGTGCCTGATGTAAATAGCTACAAAGAAATAGCAGTAATGCCAAAACTGCAGGTGTCCATGGCATCTCGAGTTTAGTTATTTTCTTCCAGAAATAGAGCCTGAAGCACAGGCAGCAGGAGCCATCCAAGCAGCTGAAAATCCTTCCTGACAACCAGCTTGCAGGGCTTCCAGTTACTTGCCCAGAAAGTTGAGATGCCATCTTCACTACAAAGGTGACATTCTCAAGGTTACAAAAATGAAAGTTAACA
>NW_011108379.1:0-623 GCF_000146605.3 Meleagris gallopavo
AGAAATAGTCTTTAAAAACTATTATAAACAGACAATCTGAGGACATGTTTAACTTCTGAAGTACTTTAACTTACAGCATAAGTTCTGGAGAAGTTAGCAAGCCATGTAAAGATTCCTGCTCTGTTACACAGCAGTGTAGTTCTAATTAAGGTATATAGCTCTTGGCATCCCCTGAAATAGCAGCCCCCACATCAAATTAGGACTATTTGTTCTGTCTTCAGAATGGCACGGCTCAGAAACTAAAATCTGTGATTTGTACATGTTATTTCTGCAACTCAGACTGCTAGGATGTTGCGCATCTGATCTTTGTTACATAGCTCAGGTACCAGCTCCCAACCAACAGAGTTCTCTGTCCCCAGGCCAGATGTACCAGCAGTACCAGCAGCCGGGTTACCCTGCCCAGCAGCCACAGGCGCAGCCCCAGCAGCAGTACGGCGTGCAGTACCCAGGTAAGCAGCTCCTGCAAACTGTGGTGTGGCTGGGGGATGTCCAGCCCTCAGAGCTGTGGATCCTGAATGTGTGGGGCAGCTCAGGGTGCTGAGCATCTCAAACACCTGCGCTTCTGAGGGAAATGGGCACAATTAAAAAATGACCAGTTAGCAAATGCTGTCAGTGTGTGTTTC
>NW_011108380.1:0-400 GCF_000146605.3 Meleagris gallopavo
CCATTACCTCCAAAAAATCCATTTGCAAGATCTTCAGTAAGAAAGCATGAACTGGGTTTGATTGCAGCACCCAGGCATCTGGCACCTCAGCAAAGCTTTACAACGGTTAATGGTGTAAAACCAGCATTTTCTGAGTAGTTGTACTTCATTACTGCTGAGACAAGAGAACCTGTACCATGCATGACAAGGGCTGCAGTCTTTCCAATCAGGGCCAGACATCCTTGCAGTCTCTGTGCCAGGGAGCAGTGATTGACACCAGTTCTTTGTCACTGCTCCTCTGTGTCTATTGGGGCCTGCATGCAGTAATTGGTGGATAAGCTTGTAGGAACATTCCCTGATTTACTTAATAATAACAAAATATTAACCAGATTACTAATTCACTTATTTCTTAGAGTTCCTT
>NW_011108381.1:0-385 GCF_000146605.3 Meleagris gallopavo
CAATGTCACTAAATTTCCCCAGCGTCCCACAATGTCCCCCAATATTACTCAATTTCTCCGAGTGTTCCCTAATATCCCCCAATGTTTTTTAATGTCCCCCAAAGTCCCCCAGTGTTCCCAATGCCACTCAAAGTCCTCCAATGTCCCCCAGTGTCCCCCAATGTCTCCCAATATCCCTAAAGCCCCGAATGTAACCCCATGTCTCCCAATGTCACTCAATGTCACCAAATATCCCCAATGTAACTCAATGTCTCCAAATGACCCCCAATGTCACCCAGTGTCCCCCAGTGTCACTCAATGTCCCCCAATGTCCCCTAAAGTCCCTCAGTGTCACCCAATGTCACCCAATGTCCCCAAGAACCTCCAGTGTGGCCTACTGTACCCC
>NW_011108382.1:0-601 GCF_000146605.3 Meleagris gallopavo
AAGAGCTAGATCTACAAACAGCACTCTGATGTATTGAGTAGTGTGAGGCTGTTTTCTTCCCAACTTCTAACTCCTAGCATTCTACGTCTTTGTAACTTACTTAACATTTTCAGAAGGCTGTTCACAGTAATGTAGGATCTCTTTCTTGAGCAATAACAGCTTGTTTAGGGTCCTCTATTGTACAAGTAAAAGTAAAGGTGTTTTTTCTTGCATGGGTTTTACATTTATTGACATTCAACTTCGTGTCCAACTTTATCAAGTAGTATAAGATCCTTCTGGACTACCAGCAGCCTGATAAGTGGCATCATTTCATATTACCTCAAACAGTCTCCTCACTACTCACAAACTTCTTTGAGCTGGAAAATTCTCAACACAAAGCATTCTAGGATCTCATGGAAAACCCAATGAACAGTTATTCTTTGATTTTTCATCTTTTAACTTTGCATGACACGAATTAATGGAAGAAAAATGTATTAAGCTTTACAAATCATAAAGATATTATCTCTGACCAGAAAATGCTAAAGACATTACATTAAAAGTTAGGAGAGCCTTCTGACAAGGTACCCCAGTAGTTTTGCCACACATGCACACATCCAGAAAC
>NW_011108383.1:0-491 GCF_000146605.3 Meleagris gallopavo
TTTGTGTGGCCCTCAGCTCTCCCATTTCTAACACAGCCGTGTGCCTGCACTCATTCAGCTGAAACAATGATTCATTCACCTTCCTCAGCTGAATGCTGAAATGTGGATTTGTTTTTGTGGGATTGTTGCTTTGTATACTCTAGTTCTGCCTGAATCCTTAGGAGTAATCGACGAGCTGGCTGGAAGGAGAGCAGTGCCTCGGAAGAGCCTGGGTTCTGCTTTGGGGCTGCTACCTGTGGCAGCTTCTGGTTGTCAGCTGTCATTTCTGTGAATAAAGGCATTATAAATATATTTACCCAGAAGGTGTTTGTAAAGTCCACAACAACAACAGCCACCACCTCTAAATGGTTGCCAGTTGATGTTCAGTACCTGCTAGCTGCCATTGTTAGAGGGCTTTCTGTGATTCCGTTGTGTGGTCAGTTGAGCAGTTTATAAATTAAATAAAATTACACCTTGGGGGTATTGGTGACTGAGGAGACTGAGCAGGCCAG
>NW_011108384.1:0-462 GCF_000146605.3 Meleagris gallopavo
ATCACTTAGGGAGCGGGGAAAATAAAGGATGCTTAGTGATATTAAATATACTGAAACCATTAGGAGATATTCACCTCAAAGGCATTTCCGTTCACGTGTCCCCAACACAGCCAAGAAACGTGGTGGGCTGCCAACCCTTCGTTCCACCTTGGGACAAAGGATCCTCATTCAGCTCCTTGACCTCCTTCAACTCAGACCTGAGCATCAGACCTCAGGATGAGGACTCCTGCAGTTGTTTTTTTAGGGTCTTATCAACACTTCAACAATATAACAATGGTTTAGCGGGCATGGTGGGGATGGGTCAACAGTTGGACTCAATAACCTCAGAGGTCTTTTCCAAGCTTAGTAATTCTGCAATCCTAGGAGTGGGCATGGTGGGGATGGGTCAACCGTTGGATCTGATGATTGTGGAGGTCTCCTCCAACCCCAAGGATTCTATGAATCCACTGCAACCAGAGCCAG
>NW_011108385.1:0-362 GCF_000146605.3 Meleagris gallopavo
AATAATGAAAAAAAAAAAAAAAGAAAAACATCTTGGTCTGGTGAGCTGAGGTGCTCACCTTGCTGGTGTTTGAGATTGATTGTGTTACCAGAGTTTCCCTGAGTGGTGGGTGTGAGCTGTGTCTCTTGGTGCAGAGATTGGTCTTGTAGGGAAGCCTCCTGTTGATGGCCAGCTGAAAGGTGCTTGGGTCTCATCCTGTGCTCAGCTTCTGTGTCTTTGAAACAGGCAGGAAGGTTTGCTTGTGCACAGGCTCCTCAGACTGAGGGAGGAGCTGGCAGGGAACTGACCTGCTCATGTGTGGTGGCACTGCTCACTAACACCTTCTGCTTTGGCTAGGCCTCGCATCACATGGTTTCATTTCC
>NW_011108386.1:0-488 GCF_000146605.3 Meleagris gallopavo
GCTGGATCTCACGGGTTTGATGAGCAGCCCCCAGGCTTGCTGCCTGGCACAGCCCTTGGGGGAGAAGTAGGGGTCAGTGTTTATCCTGGTATTTGTCTGAGACATCTCAGGCCTTACAGATGCATTAGTTTAGCCCTTCCCTATGTCTTCTGAAGCTGGGCAGTGCTTGGAGCAGCCCAGACCCTCCCACTGACCCACCAGCAGCCATCACCAACCATCAGCACTGGGACTGTGCATTGCCATCTGAGGCTCACCCCTCCCAACCAAACAACCACAGGGCTGGCAGAGAGCTAGCAGACCTGGATGCTGCATAGATTTTCACCAGCCAGATACTGCAGAACACTGGGGAAGACAAGAGCCATCAGCAATTTCTGCTAGTTTTTCCTTTAAGAAATAAGAAATTTGTTTCCAGGAGGAGGCAGGAGCACGAGCAGATATTGAGGCACATGCACTCATTCCAGATGAATGCCTGAGCCCTTCCATGTAAC
>NW_011108387.1:0-509 GCF_000146605.3 Meleagris gallopavo
ACTGCCCTTCTTTCTTACACCATTATAAACTCTTAATGGAAACACAGCTCTGGCAACCAGACATTTATAGATTGCTATTTCACATCTCAGCCTCGCCTACCCATTTTCCTATAGCCATGGCTGGCAGAAACCACAGGTGCAGACTCGGTATGGAAGCAGCAATTGCTAGATTTACAGTCTCTGCCAAAACAAACGAGAAGCCATTGAACAGACGTGGGAACTCAGTGTGTTATGATTACTACCAGTTAGATGTACCTCATGGTTAGGAGAGAGGTAGAACTTAAATCACATCTACTCAGCTCTTCAAGAACTGTGCCTGACGTTGAGAGGCCTGGGATAAATTCACACTAACAGCAAATTAACAGAGAGCATAAGGGAACCTGGGTACTTCAGTAGTCACCCTGCTGTCTACTTAATGTTAAGTCATCGTTCCTCTGTCTCTACATATGTTTACATGTAAGAACAAAACTTAGATATCCATAAGTTCTTCCCGGGCTGAAAAATGGAAA
>NW_011108388.1:0-348 GCF_000146605.3 Meleagris gallopavo
AGCAGGTCACTCCTCATTTGGAAAGACCCCATCAACAAGAGTTACCTACAGACATGACCTTGGGTCAGATCTCAGTGCAGACTATTTGCCAAACATCTGCCAGCCCCATTTCTGGGGCTGGAAGTTTAAATACCAAGCACGATCCAGCATGAGGAGTGCTAGTGTATATAGTCAAAAGCCTGCAGTTGGAGGTGACTCTAGGAGACCTGAGGACTTGGTGCTTCTTATTAGGATCCTCCCAAACCAAATTGCCCCAAGAGGTCTGTGGCTGGCCTCAAAGTGGCCGGCTACCAAGTTGTGGGGCCAGCTGGGGCTGGCTTGGGTGCTGCTTTTGCCCAGGGCAGTGTG
>NW_011108389.1:0-341 GCF_000146605.3 Meleagris gallopavo
TATAAATGGAGCTACAATTTATTATTCATGCCTGAATATTCATTTATTATTCATACATGTCAGCTTCTATTAAAAACTGCTGGAGAGCGGTCGTACCTACCAAAAGTACTGGTGCTTGGCCACCTTTTGGCTTTTTAACCTGTGTGTAGACTGGAGACCTTGGGTCAAGTGAGCCAGCTGCATGGGGAGGACTTGCCATGAGTGCCCTGGTACTGTAAGGGGTGACACGTCCTCATCAGTCTTTTTATTCCTTCAGAAGACGGTGTTAGATGCTACAGCAAAACTGTTGGCAGGCACAACTTTGACACTTAAATCTCCATAGAAATTAGGATAAATCATAA
>NW_011108390.1:0-627 GCF_000146605.3 Meleagris gallopavo
GCTATACTGCAATACAGCATGTTACTATGGCACTGTAAAACTGCATACCTGAACTGAGAGGAACCTACATAGCTGTAGCTGGCCCCTGATACACTTTATTAAATGATCCACATTTTAATGAGCGCAAATATTGCTATGTGAAGATCATATAACACATCCGTCACAACTTTCAAAGTACTCACAGACTTAACCTTTTGTCTCCAAAAAGCTTATTCCCTTACATAACATTTACCAGTTCAGAACACAACTGTCTATAGCTGTTCTAAACATTTCAGCCTTCTCTGAAGAACTCTGTTGCTTGACTTCATTTCTTTTAAGGGAACCAAGCAAACAAACATTAGTTTTAAAGCTAAAAAATAATAATAATTAAAAAATATAATAAACAATGGTTAAGTGGCTGGATGATTGTGAAGAGGAAAAGGACCTGGGGGTGTTCGCTGATGCTCGGCTGAACATGAGCTGACAGTGTGCCCAGGTGGCCAAGAGGGCCAACGCCATCCTGGCCTGCATTCGAAATAATGTGGCCAGCAGGAGCAGGGAGGTAATCAGCCCCCTCTACTCAGCACTGGTGAGACCACATCTCGAGTATTGCGTTCAGTTTGGGCTGATCACTACAAGAAAGACATT
>NW_011108391.1:0-334 GCF_000146605.3 Meleagris gallopavo
CCATCAAATGTCTTTTTTGACTCAAAACTCTCAGAATTAATTCTTGTTGGTTTTTTTTTTTAAATCCATGCTTGTGGTATTCTGGCAGTTTCTGACCTCTTATTTCATAATGGTAAAGGGTGAAACATCCTGTACAGCCAGAAGACAAGCATAAAGAGTGTAAATGTTAGTATTTTTATTTTAGTCTCAGGGTGTTGCAGCCATTCTTATGGGTTTTTATGAAGTCACATGTTTACTTATAGTTTTCAGGGCTCAGGAGCAGCAGTATTCTTTAAAATGTATTATATGTATTATATATTTCTATAAAATGTTGCCTATTTCATCCCTGCGAAAG
>NW_011108392.1:0-439 GCF_000146605.3 Meleagris gallopavo
TCTTGACACCTTACAGTGATAATTGCTCTGACTGTACTGGAAAGCAGAAGTCACGTTATAGGGGCATCATTGCCTTTCTTTGGTGTTTATTTTTACATGTCATCTTTATGTATCTTCTTTAAAAGCATCAGTTTTGATCTCCATCTTTTTGTTCAGTCTTCTCGGATCCTGGCTTTAGAATCTCTACAATAAGCCTTGTAGTGTGGGGAAATGAGAACAGTAAATTCAGGGTCTTGGGGACCGACGTGTTTGTAATGATTAGATGACTGCTGAGAATTTTACAAAGAAAAGAGATACTGTTGTTAGAGTAAGGCACGTGCATGCTGTAAAGTCAAGTATAACATGGTGGACATCTCTGCACATCACCTTTTGACAGATGATGTATATAATGATAATATAATGTTGGAGAACAGTTGTTGAAGAGGTGTTTCAGATGTGA
>NW_011108393.1:0-519 GCF_000146605.3 Meleagris gallopavo
GTAGGATACCTAGCTGGGGGTTGAACTCAGTGATCTCTAGAGGTCCCTTCCAACTCCTACAATTCAGTGATTCTTTGAGTGTAATCGTCATATATTTCCACTGAAGTGGCTGGCAATAGCACTTATAACTATGCCACAACGACTGGAATATTAACATAATTATGCTATTTCTAGTGACACTAACTACTTCAAAAAGGATATATATATGAAACCTTTTTATTTATTTATTTATTTATTTTCCTAGGGGAATGTCCTGAAATTATACAAATTAATGAAAAATCATGCATATTTCTAGCGTTTATGTTATCCTTAGACATGTTCAAGAGACTGTAATTTAAAGGTAGGTTTTGAAGTTATTTATCTCCAAAGTGTAGTGGAATCACTACCAATACAAGATGTGCAGGGGGTCACTACCAGTAAAAGCTGGGGGCTTTTACTTTTACTTAAAGACCTTTTTGGGGGCCTTTACTAAAAAGCTTGAGTACAATCCTGCTGAAAAAGACCTGGGGGTACTGGTGG
>NW_011108394.1:0-606 GCF_000146605.3 Meleagris gallopavo
TACAGCAAAAGAAGACCTAGAAACCACACAGCAGAGCCACATAGCAACTAGGAAGTTTGAAACTGAGGGAAAACTTTGAAACGGAACAATTTAAAGGAAAACATTATGCAAAGTCGTTTACAGAAGCAAAAGCATAGAATGAGAAAAAATGCCAGAGAAGAACAATGCACAGAAAAGTAGAGAGGGAGAGGGGAGAAATAACTTTAAAGTGTGGAAATGTCAGGAGAAATTGTCAGGGTAAAAATCACATACAAAGAAGCAACTTTGGGAGTGTTTCTAGCAAAATCTCATAGGAAAGAACATAAATTTCATTTATGGCTTAATGCTGCTGGTCAGAAAGAACCCTGTGCAGGGGATCAGAGCCATGGGAGGGCTGGAGCCAAGCAGAGGGCATGGCCATGGTGCCCAGCAACAGACATGCCGTTGCTTGCTGGGCCTGGTGACCTGGATGTTTTACACAGCTGACAAGGCATCACCAGCTGCTGCTCCAACCTGGGAGTGCTAGGGTTGAGATGACCAGAGAACAGGAGAGAAATTGAAGAGCAACGCTGCTCCTTCAAGTCTTACCAAGTAAAATGAAATTCACTTGGTACCACTTTCCCCTTC
>NW_011108395.1:0-314 GCF_000146605.3 Meleagris gallopavo
ATTAGGAATTTCATTGCAGAGTACAAATCAAAATTTGTCCTCTACTTTTAGCATTTTTCTGTACTATTTACTGATGAGTGCTGTTATAATAACAACATGCACTTCAAACCAACTATCCAACCGTAATCCATCAGAGCTATAATGATCTAGAGACAAACACATTAGCCTTTGCTAATGATTTTAGTTCTGTGGGTAATTTAAGCAGTTTAGGTATCTTTGGTCAGTAATGTTTTCTTCTTGAGTAAAACAACACAATTTACATAAGATCTAACCTGTTGCCTTTGGTTCTGGATCTAGATATATTTTAAATAAAA
>NW_011108396.1:0-314 GCF_000146605.3 Meleagris gallopavo
ACAGCCTAAGCTAATACTATACAACTAATAAAGCAGAACACATACTTTTTTTTTTAAGTTTTAAGAGAAAATAACTTTAGACCATTGTTATTCTGAAATCCGTTCCATTGTCTTACCGATACACTCTTGTCACTACCTATTCCACTTCTCTGACTGACCAGTATCTTTTAGATGCTTCATTTAATCTATCCAAAACAATTAGTTATCTCAATATATAACCTGCTTTAACATTCTTCTTTCTTCATGGTGTTATACATTCTCTTTCTCCAAATCCTCTTTCCTACACTTAAACTTTACTACCAAGAGTTATTCCT
>NW_011108397.1:0-433 GCF_000146605.3 Meleagris gallopavo
CAACATCCTTCTGGACAAGATAGTCAAAGATATGGCTAGATATTAATGTGATAGGTGATAGCAAATGGGATTATATCAAGCTGGCAGCTGGTCACTAGTGTGGTTCCCGGTGCTTCATTTTAGGACCAGTTTTCTTCAGGGTTTTTATAAATGACCCTGAGGTAGGACATAAGGTGTTTTGGGCAATTCTCCCGATACTAAATTGGTTGGAGTTGTTGATCCCATCAAAAGAAGAAAGGCCCTGGAAGTTTGAGAGCTGAGTAATCACCAATTGCATGAATTTTAACAAGAGTACTTGGGAAGGGGCAATCTTTCCATACATACAGACTGGGGCATGAGACAACTGCACAGCAGTCCCACTGACATGGCTTTGGGGGTGTCTTCATCAACAGCAAGTTGAACATGAGTCAATAGTGTGGCAAGGCAGCCAGGA
>NW_011108398.1:0-502 GCF_000146605.3 Meleagris gallopavo
TGCAACTCTATCACACTGCAGTGTCTGCATATTAAGGACCAACATTCACACAGAGAGAAATCTCAGGTCTAAATCTGGTGACATGGAGCTGAAATTCTTCAGCACTGCTTAGCCCAGTCAGAGACTCCCTCAGGAGTCATGCTAAGTGGGAACTGCAGCTATTAGCCACTCACTGGCTGCTTTGAAATCTATGAGAACGGCACTGAAAATCCTACACGGCTGAGAATCAGAAAAACCTAAAATTGGCTACATACGAGACGTGTGTGCACGTGTACACATGTGGCTAACAGCACAGCCTCCAAAGCAACTATCTCTTACAGCAACTTATTTCCCCAAAAGCTATGCACTGGCTGCCAGATTTGTACATGTGACGCTCCCCAGCCCAGCAACTATTCCCACTTGTGTGTTCCACTCCCAGAGTTACACTGAGCATATTAAACACTGCTGCAGAGAGATGAGCCTTGCATAAGTGACATTTATTTACAGTGATACATGAATTAAG
>NW_011108399.1:0-311 GCF_000146605.3 Meleagris gallopavo
GTGCAGGCTCTGCTGGCTGGAGCCCTGTGCAGACACTGTGCTTGCTGCTCCCTGTTTGATTTGGGCATTTGACAGCAAGGTCTCACGAAGACTGCCCAAAGCCAAGCTGTGTGGCAACCAGAAAACCACAATGCCTGATTGCTTGCTTATAACTCATAAGGGAAAGGACACCATCTCAAGCATGCAGGTTACATTAGGACTGAGCTCTGTACAGTTTTCTGAAATACAGTGTGAGCAGGGTGAAGTTCTGTGTAGAAGTAGAAGGATGTTTGCCAAACTTTTTGAATAAGAAAAAAAGAAAACTTTTTGAA
>NW_011108400.1:0-639 GCF_000146605.3 Meleagris gallopavo
AAGAAGAGAGAAACTGCAGAAATAATTATAAGATAGCTCTCCTCCTCTTCCCGAACAGTAAAGAGCCACAGAGAAGTGCAGGAAGGAAGCAGGGAAGCTGAGATAGTTGCAGTGAAATTGGTGCCAAAGTGGGACTGTACATACGGTGCTGTGCAGAGAGCTACCAACAGACTTGTTTATTCGCCCAGTATCATGTATTCAGATCATCCACTGGGAAAACCAAATAGCACCTGTTTCTCTTCAATTATTTTCTTTCTTGAAAGCTTAGGCCACTCTTCTGTTCAGATCAACATCTCACAATTCCGTCTACATCTTTAATACATAAAGTGAGCGCCCTTGTTTAGCACATTAGTATCAAGCAATGTTTAAATTTCAACAACGTTGTATGGAGATGGCTGTCATTCAGCAAATACACAGAATTTAAAGTAATGATCTCTGTGTTTATCTTCAGCACCCTTTTGCTTCTGGTCCTTCACTTAGATCAGATTATCTCATTTAAATTGCAGTGGGTTGTGAAAAAAGTATAATCTGTTCCCTCACTGCGTCACTGGGCATGCATACATTACTTTGTTTTATTTTATCCCTTAAGGCACTTGCAAGAAAACCCCCAAGACCCTTGTTGAGTCACATAATAAAGTA
>NW_011108401.1:0-509 GCF_000146605.3 Meleagris gallopavo
AGAGGGATATAAAAAACTTTCCTTTCCCTGACACTGACCACACTAACAACTCCATGTACCCCCTACGGTAGGTCCCACTGGAACAGGGGCAAATAGGTTATGTAAACTCCCCACTCACTAGCAGAGAGGTCAGGAATTTTAAGAAGGAAATGAAATCCTTAATTAAGGACCCTATAGCAGTAGCAGAACAGTTGGAGCAATTTCTGGGTCCTAACCTGTACTCATGGATGGAATTCATGTCTATTATGGGTATATTGTTTACCGGAGAGGAAAGGGTTATGATCAGATGAGTTGCTATGCAAGAATGGGAAAAGATAATCCCCCTGGATGCCTTGGGATGGTGCCAGCAGAGCAAAAAATCCCAGTGGAAGACCCTAACTGGAACTATAATAAATGCACACAATCGGCAAAAACATTGAAGGACTTGCGAGATATAATAATAGCTGGATTAAGGAGGCAGTGCCTAAGTCCCAGAATCTCACTAAGGGCATTTGAGATTCAGCAGAATA
>NW_011108402.1:0-332 GCF_000146605.3 Meleagris gallopavo
CCTGACCTCACGCTCTGTGTGTAGGGAGCTGCAGAGAAGCACCTGAGGAAATGGCCCCAGTTCAGGAGATCATCTCCAACTTCCACCTGAGAGAGGTCAAGCAGCGAACCGAAAACTAGAAGAGCAAACATCCACGTGCACATCCAGCTCTGGTGCTCATGAGCACTAAAATCTGTAGGAACCCACAATGTTGCATAGAGCAGCTCACATCCAACTGTCTGTCAGCAGTGCTGTAGCTCTCAGAAGCAAGCCACGGGGCCCAAGGGAGCATCTAGGAGCGTAGTTCAGTTTTACAGCCCTGCCATTTCCTTGCTATTACCTTGGGTAGCAAC
>NW_011108403.1:0-416 GCF_000146605.3 Meleagris gallopavo
AGCACCATTGAGGCATTCCAGACAAGAACTGAGCTTTGTTCTTTACGTGTGTATAGTGCTGAATGGTCTGTGCCTTAAAAATGGTGCAATAGAAAAGAGAAACCTAAAAAGCTGGAATTAATTGAAGTGATAGGATTTACCCACTGGTAGCTGCAATAGCTAGGCAGGAAGAAATCACTGCTTTTACAGAACATGCTACCCTAGTTCCATTTCCAGACCAGGAAAAGTCACTGCAGTTGAAAACATCTCTCCAGTTCAAATTGAAAAATAACTCTGGCCGCCTTGTTAAAAAAAAGAAAAAAGGAAAAAAAAAAAAAAGAGAGAGAGAGAGATGATTCAAAGAATCATAAGACCAACCTGTGCTAGTTACAAAGAGTAAACACCAGGATGCAGTTTGAACCTTCTAGAAGAATAGA
>NW_011108404.1:0-508 GCF_000146605.3 Meleagris gallopavo
TGAAAGTTAAGCAGTTGAAAGATCTGTGACAGTGGCCATTTGCTTCTTCAGTACTATGTAGAAATCAGAAAGCAGAATCTGGCTGACCAGAAGGGCTGGGATACTCTTCTTGATTCTTCTACCTTAATCAGGGTCCTTAGACTTCAGTTTTCCTGCTGACTAAAAAGATGACAAAAAAAAGTGATCATTTGTAACCAAATGATAGTTGTAGTTCATTTTATGGTATGTTAGACTAGTCATTAGCCCTGTTTCAATCTCAGCTATGCTGGACTGGAATAGAATTAAAAATCATGCTATGAGCTATAGCTTATAGAGAAAAACTTAAAATCTGGTATTTCTTCTCTCTGTTAAATTTCTCAGCTTTCTAAAAAAGAAATCATTCAACAGATTCTGCAGTTCTTTTAGTCTCATCTCAATATTTTTTGAAGGAACATGGAAAAAGTGCGATTCCCCTTAACTTAGGAAACCTAGGACAACTCTACTTAAAATGCAGATATGCTGTATTGTT
>NW_011108405.1:0-468 GCF_000146605.3 Meleagris gallopavo
CAAACTGTTCTGGAAGCTGATGGCAGAAGCCACTTAATCTGCTCTCAGGAATGCACAGAGAGCCTATGCCTCGCTAAAATTATACATGTTGCTTGCTTGTTTATAAATGGTAAAGTTTTCCATGAAATGAAGACAGCACTTTAGAAAAATTTGGAATGCTGTATCCTCATTAAAATATTCCATTTGTTCTGCATTTTGGCAACTTGGACTAAAGTTTTACAAACCAACACCACCAAAAACAAACCAGAAAATTAGACAGAAAATAATCTAGGTCCAATTCTAGTTTCCTTATCTGAGTAATTGCCACAAATAAGGTTTCTGCTGCTCACCTATGAATGTGAATAAAAGGAAAGGAGAGGGAAGGCTTACAGGGTGAAAACAAGGGGTTCTGACAGCTCACTGACTTCAGGTGGCAATATCAAAATAATCCATAAAGATCTCTGATCCAGCAAAGATTCTGGAAGCAGG
>NW_011108406.1:0-311 GCF_000146605.3 Meleagris gallopavo
CGCTCCCCTGCTCTCCCCATTAGAATGGCATGCTGCGTAATTTATTTCGCCTCATACTAATCCACTTACAAACTACATTTCTACTTTCACCTTCTAAAAATAAGCCATTTCTAATCATATGGAAGAACACCCCTAGTGTTGAGAGGAATGATAGGCACTGCTAGAATATGTCTCCAGATTCCGTGATAGAAAAGGTTCACAAAGCATCACAGAATTGTTAGGGTTGGAAGGAACCACTAGGATCATCTAGTTCAACCATCAACCCATCACCACCATATCCGCTAACCCACGTCACTTAGTATCACCTATCT
>NW_011108407.1:0-360 GCF_000146605.3 Meleagris gallopavo
CATCCAATGTTGATATTCTATGTAGGAAGCCATTACTCTTAATTAGCAGACAGAAATGCATATAATTAGAAATGATAATGTGATACTTAAAGCCAGCAGAGAAGATTCTTAGGAAGCACAGCTGTTTGCTCTAGAAAGGGTCAGCTTACTGCAAACAAGTGAATGCTGCATCACCCTTTTCAGTGCTGCTTTTTTTCCCATTATACCAGGTTATAGAAATATGTAGGAATATGTATGTAAGTCAAAACTGATATCCTTTACCTCAAAAGCAAATTATGATGAGAATTACAAAGTGCACATTATGTCAAAACTGCAGTGTTAAAAATTACCAGAGCTTAGCAGTCAGATTGTACTGTCATG
>NW_011108408.1:0-433 GCF_000146605.3 Meleagris gallopavo
AGCCTTGCAGTACCCAGCAGCCTCAGACACAGGAACCTGCAGAGGAACCGGGTGCTGGAATGCCACCATGCCAGGGTGGGCCATCTGCCAAGGAGCCAAGGAGCAGGAGAGCAGTCCTTGGGACTGAGCTCCTCCTCCTCCTCTTTGCGGTCATCACTGTCCTCGCGGTTCAGCCTTTTGCTCCTGCTCCCTCTGGCTTGCCTGTCACGGAGACCCTAAGCACATGCTATCAATATAAGAAATGCTTTGTTGCTCCTTCATATAGCTCCCGTGGGAATACTGGTCCTGCAGAGTGTCACAAGGCTCTTTTCTGAAAGCTAGGATCCTCAGAAAGCAGCTGGGAGTTTCTGAGAAGCAGAACAGATCTCCTTTCCCACTCACTGGAAATATCCATTTTTCATTTTTTTTCTTCATATTTTTCCATGTCTCCTCT
>NW_011108409.1:0-329 GCF_000146605.3 Meleagris gallopavo
AGACTCACAAAAAACTACACTTGCTGAGAGTGCATTTAGCTCAGAATCCAGCCTAAGAGAGAGAAAGTGAGCCTGAAAAGACTGTTTGGACCTTCTCATGAGCAAGAACAGATCCCAAATAGTGGGCAGTTGATTGTCAATCATTAACACAATTTCTTGTAGTTTACTTAAAAGAGATTTCCTAAATTCCTAGACACAATGCAAGAACCTAAGTGATATAAACAGCTTCTTCAACTCTAATTTCACATAACATTATGAGAACCATAGGAAAAAGAAATGCTGTATTCTACAATTGAAAAACAAGTTTATTAAAAAAGAAAAGGTCTCAG
>NW_011108410.1:0-503 GCF_000146605.3 Meleagris gallopavo
AAAACTCTTGAAGTTTCTTGAATAGGAAACATGTATACTTGCTTTTCAAATCACTAATCTGGCTTTCTTCTCTGAAAGGAGCCTTTTAATAAGTTTTTGCTAGTAGTGTTATGTTTCTTAGAATATGATGATGTATGAAAGAATAGCATTACTTGTGACTGAATAGCTTCTGAAATATTTAATAATGCCACCTATATCTCTAGTTCTTTGAAAATCTTAATGAGTTGTTTAATTGGGAATATGCAAGAAATTTGAATTGTTTATATATTTTTTTTCCTCTTGGTGTATACAGCTGTGTATACGTACACCGTTAACAAATAGTATGCAAGTGATGAACTACTCTGCTTGTTTTACTGAGATATTCTCTGTGCATAGAACCCAATGAAAATATTCCTTTCAGTGATATGATAAGATCCCTGTAACACCTTGCTTCTTAAAAAGGGGAGAAAATCTAGGAAATGTTCTGGTCTGCTTTGAAACAATCAGTGTTTGTAGTGTTGTTG
>NW_011108411.1:0-313 GCF_000146605.3 Meleagris gallopavo
GTCTAATGAAAAGTGGAATTTCAATACCAGTTTTGTTTTCTGTTGTGATTCTCAAAACTACCGTCTGAAGGCTTCATACATATTTCTAGATTGCTACCATTCATTTCATCTCAGAGCTCTTAATACTATCATTAAGCAAAATAAACCTTAAGACTGTGAGGATGTACAAGTGCCAGAGCAACTTCCACAAAGTAGGAACGACGTAGACCTGGCAGAGTTCTGTCACCTTCACTGTGCCTTGTGGTCATAGCATGGGGACAGCAGAAAACCAGGAAGAAAGACTCTGAGAAGCGGAGTGTCACCCAAGAACACT
>NW_011108412.1:0-2557 GCF_000146605.3 Meleagris gallopavo
AATATATTATGTAATATAATACATAAAATATAATAAAAAATAAATTAGGCAATTCTATGAACCCTAGGGGTAAAGCAATCCACCTATATTTCTATTTTTGTCACATTTCTGGGTCCTCTCAGTCAGGGAGAAAAAGATCTCGACTCTCTGAGTCTAAAATGCAGGTCCAGAAAGCATCTTTTAGGTCTGTTATGCTGAACCATTTAAGTCTGTGTGGGATTTGACTCATTAAAGTATAGGGGTTAGGAAGCAGGGGGTGTCACTTGAGAACTATTTCATTAATTTTTCTTGGATCTTGTACCAGTGGATAAGTGACATCTGCCTTCTGTAATGGCAAAATTGGAGTGTTATAGGGTGACACATAGAGTCCCAGAAGACCACTCTTAACCAATGTTTGTATTACAGGCTTTAGACCTGTCATCCTTTCTAAAGGTATGGGAGGGATAATTGTCACTTCACTCCCTCCTTGGACAGTTATTTTTAAAGGAAGTAATTCTGAGTCCACCTGGTTTCCTTCCCCTGCCCACACCTTTGGATGTATTTATTTTTCATTAGCAGCTGTTAACAGATTCACTGACACCTTTATACCTGTTTCACAAGTTTTCAACTGCAATCCTAAAGCTGTTCAGCAGCTTTCTTGGTGAAAGGCAAGTTATCCTATGCTACATACATAACTACTGGAAACCTCCACTGCCAAAACATTATCTCTCACAAGGGGGAGAGCGGTGCAGATGGTACATGGTGGCTATTCACAGCATGCCTTTTCCTTGATTTTCCTTTCTCCATCTTCCATTAGTAAACAGCCTATCCAACCTTTCCTAGCTAAAAAAAAAAAAAAAATCACTTAGGTGAAAAGAACTGGCAAGCGTGCTTTTTAAATTACCTTACTTACACAACTTGATGCTTTAAAGCAGAAGCTCACCTACCAATCACCTACTTTAGACAAGCTCAACCTGCAGGGAAAAGTTATTCCTCTGTGTCTGCAGACTTTGCACACGTTTCCAGGTGCAGTAGTCAGCCCAGGTCTCAGCACAGCTTTACCAACCACAGAAATCCAGTTGATGCCCACCGTGCTTTTCTCTCTTCTGAAACACTGTACTGCTGCAAGAAGCAACGAATAAAATCACAGATTCAGGCTTGCAAGGGTCCTCCAGAGATCACTGAATCCAAACCCCCGCACAAAATGGGCTCCCTACAGCAGGCTGCACAGGTGGGCATCCAGGCGGGTCTGGAATATCTCCATACAAGGAGAATCCACAGCCTCCCTGGGCAGCCCGCACCAGTGCTCCATCATCGATGCTGCGGAGAAGTTCCTTTGATTTTAGAGCAGAACTTCCTGTGCTCCAGTTTATGGCCATTTCCCCTTCTTCTGCCCCCACAGACCGCTGACTCCCACACTTAAGATATTGATAAACAGTTATCAGAATCATAGAATGGCCTGGGTTGAAAAGGAGCACAATGATCATCTAGCTTCAACCCTCCTGCTACGGACAGGAATGCCAACCACTAGACCAGGTTGTCCAGAGCCACATCCAGCCTGACCTTGAATGCCTCCAAGGATGGGGCATCCACAACCTCCTTGGGCAATCTGTTATTGTGTGTCACCACCCCCTGTGTGAAAAACTTCCTCCTAATATCCAACCTAAACCTCCCCATGCTCCAGCCCTCTGATCATCTTAGTGCCCTCCTCTGGACCCACTCCAAGAGTTCCATGTCCTTCCTGTGCTGGGGGCCCAAAGCCAGGACGCAGCACTGCAGATGGGGCCTCAAAGGAGCTGAGTAGAGGGGAACAATCACCTCCCTTTCTCTGCTGGCTGCTCCGCTTTTAATGCGGCTCAGGATATAGTCGGCCTTCTGGAATGCAAGCGTACACTGCTGGCTCACATCCACCTTCTCATCCACCAGGATCCTTGAGTCCTTCTCTTCAGGGCTGCTCTCAAGAGGTTCTTTGCCAAGTTTGTATAAACATCTGGGATTGCCCCTTCATCAGTGACATCAACAGTGGGGTCAAGTGCACCCTAATGACACTGAGCTGTGGGGTACAGTAACGCCATCCAGAGGGACCTCAATACACTGAGTAATGGGCACAGGTGAACCTCATGAGGTTCAAGAAATCCAAGTGGAGGGTCAGCAGCTGGGATGAGGGAACCCACACCACCAAAACATGCTGGGGGATGAAAGCACTGAGCATAATCCTGCCCCGTAAGATCTGGCAGTACTGGCAGGTTGGAGCTGGACATGAGCCAGCAGTGTGCCCTCCCAGCCCATAAAGCCAACTGTATGCTGGACTGCATCCAAAGATGCGCTGTCAGCTGGTGAAGGGAGGTGATCCCTGCCCCTCTGCTCTGGTGAGGCCTCACCTGGAGTACTGTGTCTGTGGCGTCCTCAGTGCAGGAGAGACAAGGAACTGTGGGAGCACCTCCAGAGATATAAACCAAGGAATGGAGCACCTCTCCTACAAGGAGGGAGAGCTGGAGCTGTTCAGCCTGGAGAAGTGAAGACTCTGAGGTGAGGTTACTCACCTATGCTCCAAAGGAGCAGTCTCTAGATAAAGATG
>NW_011108413.1:0-501 GCF_000146605.3 Meleagris gallopavo
ATT
This sequence comes from Meleagris gallopavo, assembly GCF_000146605.3. NCBI lineage: Eukaryota > Metazoa > Chordata > Aves > Galliformes > Phasianidae > Meleagris > Meleagris gallopavo. The sequence goes on from NW_011108413.1 coordinate 4, forward strand.
TTCTGCTACCGACCCCATAGAACAACGGCTTCAGTTGGTGTTCTGTTATCCTTTCCAGCCTCCTGAAAGCATTCCTCATTACTACTTCATCTGAAGCAGTTATTTATTTCACATTAGAGATAATCAGTGGTTTTACACTTCTGACCATAACTAACAAAAGGTGATGCTCCACCAAATTATTTTATGGACTTGAGAATTAAATATATTAATTCGCTCTCTCTGCTTCCAGAACTCTTGTTCTAATCCACGACTGACCCAGGGAAGCCCCGCCACTAAATCCTTGGAGAGAACGTTCCCTCAGCAAGTGGGAGTCTGCCGTGGAGGAGCTCAGAGAGAACAGATGTGAACTCACTTCCACACCGGGCTGTGTGTGTCCTGCTGCCTCGCGGCTGGAGAGCGGACCGTATGGGGACAAGGGGTGCAAGAGCTGACAGTCACATCTGTGCTTCTGTAGGCCAGGAAAAAGTGTTTGCTTCACCTCAGCCCTCAGGTAGCGCC
>NW_011108414.1:0-413 GCF_000146605.3 Meleagris gallopavo
GTGAGGAAAAATAGATTTACATTTTCAAAGAGAAACATGACTCTAGAAATAGCTGATACGTGATAGCAGAAAATATTTAGACAGGAAAATAAGCAGGAAAAGGGATATCACGATAAAATTGGTATGGATTAAAAAGTGATAAAAATTCTGGATAAAAGGAAGACACAGGAAGAGATGAGTTCTGCATGTTTGGTGGCAGTAATTTCAGGAACAGATAGCTGGTGACACTGATCCATTTCCAGGTGCTGTAAAGGTACACAAGCTGTGATAAGAAACAGCCACAGGAAGATAAATCACAGAAGAAAAAAAAACAACGTATAAATGAAGCGTTGTTTGAAACAGGTTAAGCATGCTCTGCTACAGACTTATCAGCTAACTTTCCTCTACCTGTTCATATTAAAATGATGAATTCA
>NW_011108415.1:0-398 GCF_000146605.3 Meleagris gallopavo
AAAAAAAAAAAAAAGACTTGGTAGTCAAACCTTTCACAAGGAAAGATAAAATTTTGATCCTCAGGCTGCTCCATCTGTTCTGCAGAGTATCTCTGCAAAAAAAAACTTTTCAAAATCTGAACTTATGCAAGTTCCTCTAGCGATCAAATATCAGCTAAAAAACTAAGTAGGCAAAACTTCTGCCAACTGATAGATACACAATATAAAAAATGAAAACTGTTACTTAAAGAGCCTTTATTCACATTCTTAGAGGTGAAATAACACTGAAATTCATGAGCATCTGCAAAACAAATGTACAGAGCTATGCTGGAGGAGTCCTGGATTTGGTGGCAGAACCTTTAATTCAAGGTAAAAATGCTACAGATACTACCTTAATATACTGGGCAGGTTAGAGCAAG
>NW_011108416.1:0-361 GCF_000146605.3 Meleagris gallopavo
GTGCTGCTTTCCAGCAGCTCCCTGCCTACTGTCATTTCAAGCATTTTCCTGTTGGGGCAGATTCTTCCATCATCACAAACTACCTGGAGATTTTGTCAATGTGTCTTCCTCCTCCCCTATTAATTCTTCCCCCTTTTCATCATCAGAAGTTCTCTGTGAGTTCCTGGTGAACAGAATGCCCCATGGTTTAGCACCCACTCCCATCAAATTCCCTTCTCAAACAAAAATGCTCCCACGCAATATGAAAACATCAGGTTGTCAGTAGAAGCAGAGAGGCCACACAAAATCTCATCACCTCCACATGCCAACAGGATATGACCCTATTAAAAATCATTTTATGGCTGAAAGCATAATGACAAAG
>NW_011108417.1:0-307 GCF_000146605.3 Meleagris gallopavo
GTAACAAACATCACCATTAAAGGTAGTAAATAAATCAACACGATCACTGCAATGTGATACCTGAAAAAGAAAAATAAGCACATTTCCATATCAGTGTGTCTCCTGAAGGGAGAAGTTGATGGCTCTCATCAACTTCAGTGCCAAAGCATCATCAAGAAATTTTGCCTATCAACATCATTACAGGGGCTTCTGTGAACAGAATCGTGGAATCATGAGGTTGGAAAAGCCCTCTCCCTTCACCCAGCCCACCCCATCTGCCCACTGCCCACATCCCTCAGTGCCACATCTCCATGGCTGCAACACCAGG
>NW_011108418.1:0-459 GCF_000146605.3 Meleagris gallopavo
CCTATAATTGCACACTTCAAATTTGTTTCAAAAAGCAAGAATTAAGAACTTAGACTGAACTATTAAGCTTTTCACAACTTCACTCTCAGAATGAAAAATCATTTAAAGTACTTACTTTTCCTGACTGCAACCTCTGAATTCTTGAATCACATACTTTAATAACATATAATAAACTGTTTATTTGATTTTTTATAGTGTTGATATCTGAAAGTAAGAAAAAAACAAAAAGAAGAATTAAGTCAAACAAAGAAGGGAAATATTACATAGTAAATTCGTTAGATTTGCAGAGGTTTACAGTTTAAATACTTCACTGATAGAAATCAATGAGAAGAATTTCTCTCTGCTTTCAGACTGTTAGCTGACTACTCATTAATATCTAAAGTATTACTGAAATTCAGAACCGGCTGCTAGGTAAGTTTCAATTCAGTGGAAGTATACATATCTAATCAATTTTCTAAA
>NW_011108419.1:0-447 GCF_000146605.3 Meleagris gallopavo
ATCTCTGGTGGCAGAAATTTACCACTGGATATAAAAGATGGGACATGAAACAACTTGATTAAAAAAACCCAACAAAACACAAAAGAAAATATATCACAGAATCAGAGAATTGTAGGGTTGGAAGGGACTTCTAGAGGATCGTCGAGACCAACCCCCCTGCCAAAGCAGGTTCCCTACACCAAGTCGCACAGGTAGGCGTCCAGGCGAAACTTGAATATCTCCAGAGAAGGAGACTCCATAACCCCCCTGGGCAGCCTGTATATATAATAGCTGGTGGAAAGTGGGGAGGGTGAGGGAGCGCAGAGCACAAAAGGAATAAAGCAAACAGAGGAAGAGAAGAAGTGAGAATAAATCAAAGTGACTGGAATGGTTTTGTGGTTGTGTGTTGTGTGTAACTGCGCAGAAAAATACAAGAAAAGATATGCATATTTAAGAAGACAGCAAGTA
>NW_011108420.1:0-347 GCF_000146605.3 Meleagris gallopavo
AAGCTGCGGAACTACATAAAAACTGCTTGCCATTTTGTACTTGAAGAATGGCCTATTGCTCCCTGTTTGATGGTTTTGTTTTGGCTTTTGTATGCAAAGAAACTAAATAGTATTTATAATCTGCGCGTTTTTCTTAGTGCCTGTCCAGACAGATCAAATCTTTTTAGTGGCAGACTGTTGAGGTTTTAAGATGAGCTTACCACAAATATAAGTAGAAGTATTATCTTACTATTGTGTTGCAGAAGAGTACTTAAGGATTGTCCCTGGGAAACGGGTCCTTAGTTTTGAGCAGAACCACATTACAGCTTTTTTAAAAATTAAAGATTTTTACATTATCAAATTCACTT
>NW_011108421.1:0-397 GCF_000146605.3 Meleagris gallopavo
AAGAGGGGAAAAAAGAAAAAAAACATCCTAACTGTAGCATAGCAAGAATACCAATTCAGTCAAATGTTTGAGGCCAATAGATGGTGCTATTCAGCATCATTTCAAGTGCATAGGGCATTTGAAAAGCACTTCACTGTAGGCTAAAATAAAAGCTGTTGGACAAACATGTTTAGGCATCTGAATCATGCAAAATGAGAATGTGATCTTGATGTATCATGTAGTGTTTAAATCCCCCACAACTGTTAAATATTTGAAGTACTTTCTTCTGCAAATAGACCACCATGACACTAGTTAACTCCTTGTGCATGCATTTAGTAGTCAAAGCACTTGAAATCAAATCTAGAAATTTTGAATTGAATAGTGTAAATTTTCCTTAATTAAGAAATAAAGGTCATTT
>NW_011108422.1:0-406 GCF_000146605.3 Meleagris gallopavo
TAAATAAATAAAGGGAGGAGCTGAGAGAGGGGCAAATTTCTGTAATGATCTGTAAAGATTTCTGCTATGCAGGTGCCAAGACAAAGAGACAAAAAAATCAAAGCAAACAAACAAAAAAGAGTTATATGTAAATGTAAAGAACTGCCATTATTCCTAGTGGGAGTAAATGGTTAAAGATAAAAGATATTTCTCCTGTTGAGATTTATGCCAGCTTTATGTTGAGTTATTCACCCAGCCCATGCTGAGCTTTGCGGAAGGACAGAAGGTGATGGCAGTCCTTGAGAGTAAAGCAAGGGCCTCATCGGGGAGAAGACACAGCAGGTGGAAGGGTGGATGCAGATCTGAGGTGGCTTCACTTTGGCTATTTTCACTTTTGGAAGTACTTCTCACCAGAGGTAGTGTCAGC
>NW_011108423.1:0-431 GCF_000146605.3 Meleagris gallopavo
TCCACAGCCTCTCTGGGCAGCTCACCACTCTCATAGCAAAGAACTTCCCCCTGACATCCAATCTAAATCTCCCCTCCCTCAACTTCAAACTATTTCCCCTTCTCCAGCTGTTATCTACCCTTTCAAAGAGTTGACTCCCCTCCTGTTTGTAGGCTCCCTATAGGTACTGAAGGCTGCAATGAGGTCACCCCACAGCCTTCTTTTCTCCAGGCTGAACAAGCCCAGCTCCCTCAGCCTGTCTTTGTAGGGGAGGTGCTCCAGCTCCGCGATCTTCTTTGCGGCTCTCCTCTGGACCCTCTCCAACAGCTCCCTGTCTTTCTTGTACTGTGGGCTCCAGACCTGGACACAGTACTCCAGAACACATTGCTCCACCCAAGAACTATTAAAGCAGTTCTTCAGAACCAACCTTCAGGTAATGGGTAATGGTAACA
>NW_011108424.1:0-509 GCF_000146605.3 Meleagris gallopavo
AAGCCTGCCTACCTCAGCTGCTGGGATAGCTGCAAAAGGTGGGAGCATTCCTGTTGTTTCAGCCTCATCATCATTGATACAGATGAATAAACTTTACCAATTACTTCTAACAACCACTCTTGCTATTAAAAAGAAGTGCGGTGTTCATTTGAGCTTCTAGGACTGAAAATTTTGTTAGGAGTTCTGTTTGCATATTTCCAGTAGTTTCTAGGCTGTGATCTGTTTTCATGTGTTTTCAAATTTGTTGGGAAGTTCTCTTGCAATTCTCTTTTTTAGAGAAGTAGTCAAGCACAAATAAAAAATCCTGAACTAAAGAAAAGATTTATTCAGTGTGATCCTATGACATGAATAGGCTTTTGTTTTTCTTATTTTTTTTTTTTCAAGTAATATTTTTACTTTAGGATTCTTAGTAGAAAGACAAACATGCTTTAGAAAATAATTCTGTTTTGCTGGCACGTAAGGCACCTTATTCATGGGAAAGAAGCAAAGTCAATAGTAGTTTAACTGCA
>NW_011108425.1:0-570 GCF_000146605.3 Meleagris gallopavo
ATATATATATATTTTAATTTTCATTCATGAAGGATGAGGCTGCACCACCCACTCAGGAGCGATGCTGTCATCCTGCACTGCTGTAGGCATCAAAGCTCTCATTTCTGAACAGAGGTCCCCTAGGATGCTCTCTGTGGTCAGGCTGCTGTGGCTTTTCGTGGGGCATGAATAAAACCCCTCGTTGCCTAGGTGCCATTGGAGCACTATGGCTCTCATAAAGGCTGGTGCAGAGCTACTTTTTGCTTTGTTAGGCCCATCTGACCCTTTTTTGACTCTCCTGGTATTACAAATAGAACTCAAGCTCCCTAAGAGAGCCCTGGCCTAGGCAGACTAGGAATTTTGTACTGAGAATTCTTTGTCTGAATGCATTTATCCTCCTTTCCAGCTAACAGTCAGGGTTGCTTTACCAAGTCCCAGACTGTACACTTAGAATCCTTCCTTAAAATTATGTTTTTTCTTTATTTTGGACATTTCTCCACTTCTTCAGCAGTTTTGGAAGCATCTCCAGACCCATCTCTGCTCCCTTCCATCTCCCTTGCTGTCATGATCATCACCCCCTTCCCCTCGGAT
>NW_011108426.1:0-1010 GCF_000146605.3 Meleagris gallopavo
CCAAAATGTTACTGACTGTTAGACAAAATAGAATACAAGGGTAACTTGGGGGGGGGAAGGGAGGGGGGAAGACGACGACGAGAGAGAGGGGGCGTGTTGTTTATGTGTTTTAAAATCCTTATTTTACAATATGTCTGTCTTATTTTACCCCCCCTTAGTGGCACAGATCTTTGCCCCAGTCTTATCCCCAGACCTAACTTTGCTAGAGATGTAAAAATTTTGGAAACACTGCAAGTTTGCAAAGCAAATGTTTTTCTTGGAAAGTATGAAGGGGGGAAGGGGTGTAAAGAGATGTTCAGAAAAACTGGCCATTTAGGGAAAAATACCAGTATCTTTATAAACATTACTTTAAATGATTTTTCACTGCTCATTCTGGGGCAGATTGTTTAACATGAAAACCCCCATTTTTTCCCTACCAGACCCATGGAAAGTAACCTTCCAACACTAACGCTTTCTGTATATATTTCCAGGTCCAAAGCAGCCTGGCATGACTCACTCCACATTCACACAGGAAGAAAGGATTTGCTTCCTACATCATGGTTACAACTACTCTTTCAGATGACTCAGACTTTCACATGTCGTGCCACTTACACATATGCAAGCCCAGTGTCTAAGACATGTTTAGAAGCTTCAGGGTCTGAGAGAAAAACCCTGGAAATAAACTGGTGCAACCAGACACTGTCCTTTTTTTTCAGTTGTTGTTTTTGTTTTGTTTTTCCCTAATTCTATCAGCTGTTCTGTTAATAGATGTTGCTCCATCTTAACTACTTTTCTGTACTTATGTCTTTAGACCTTCCCAACTCTAAGTTCTGCACAAAGCTTTGTGGCAGATGCGACAGCCAGGAGGATTCTTACCATTGCATATAAATATCTAATGGACAGGAGTCAAGTGGATGGAGCTAAGCTTTTTTTTTGTGTGTGTGTGTTCCCAGTAACAGAACAAGGGGCAACGTGTACAAACTGGAACTTAGGAAGTTCCATTCAAATCTGAGGAAAAACAAAACAAAAAC
>NW_011108427.1:0-705 GCF_000146605.3 Meleagris gallopavo
CATGGGCTGCACGGACCCTGACCAGATCATGCCATCGTGAGAAAGTTCATCCTGTCGTGATAAAGGCAGTGCAGAGTTGGGCTGTGTTCTGCAGAGCTGGCAGCGCTGTGCTGGTTCATAGCAGTGGATTAACGGGGCTGCAGAGGTGCTGGTGGGGGCACCAGTCCAACCCAGTCCATTCCACGGCTCTGTAAGGACCCTTCCAACCCGACCTTCCCAGGGTTCTGTGATCTTCAAGATCCAGATCCTTTCAATCCAACCATCCTGTGACTCTATGATCTTTAAGGACCCTTCGAATCCAACAATTCCATGGCTCTGTGACCTTTAAGGACCTTTCCAATCCAACCATCCTATGGCTCTACGATCTTCAAGGACCCTTCCAACCCAACCATTCCGTGGTTCCATCATCTGTCTCAAGGGTGTCCAAACTTCTGGCTCACCTTCACCAATACTGAGTGAAGAGGAGTCGTCTTGAGCCACATATAAGATATATAGGATAGTTTAACTTAAATAAGCAACAGAACTTGCGTTTTTTTTTTCTGAAAACATAAGGAGAGCAGTAGAACCATAAAGCCAGTGGGATATTTGACCTTTATGCAGCACTCTGGTTCAATGGCAGCGGTTGTGGTTCCTTGTGAGGCGTTCATCAGAGACTTTTGCTCTGATTTCCCTCATCCTGTGCCTCCCTCTGGAGAGCAGTTCTTC
>NW_011108428.1:0-1077 GCF_000146605.3 Meleagris gallopavo
CACCATGCCCACTAACCCACATCCCTCAGTGCCACATCTCCACATTTCCTGAACACCTCCAGGGACTGTGACTCCACCACCTCCCTGAGCAGCCTGTGCCAATGCCTCACCACTATTTCTGAGAAGAAATCTCTCCTGGCATTCCACCTGAACTCCTCCTGGTGCAACTTCAGGCCACTGTCTCCTGTCCTATCCCTGCTTACACGGGAGAAGAGGCGGCCCCCAGCTCTGCAGAACTTCCCTTCACGCAGTTGGAGAGGGCAGTAAGGTCTCCCCGAGCCTCCTCCTCTCCAGACTCAGCACTCTTACTTCCCTTGGTTTAATTTGGAATTAATCCTGCTGGAATTAAAACTGCTGTAAGAATTAAAAAGCAGGGGAGGGAAGGCGAAGGGACAGGAGGGGAAGGGAGGGGAGGGGAGGACCAAACTCCATCAACTCAGATGGCCAAAGAGATATTTATCTCCTTGCTCTACTTATCTTGGCAACAACTCTGGAAATATTTAGAAGTTTACAAATAGGAAATGATAGCTAATTTATAATGCTTGTGCTCAAAACGGCTTATTTGATATTAAATGTTTGACAGCTTTTAAGCCTGATTTATTTTTCACTTAACTTTTCTCTCAAAGTCGTAAAATAATCAGTGGTACCTGAAATGCTTATTTTTAAATCTCCTATTTATTCAAAAACAATTGTTGAGAATCTTACAAATACTGAGAGAACTCAGTTGATTACACTCAGTTTCTTTTAGATATCTGTGCCAAGCAATCTGAAAGCTGTATTTCAATTGTGTCCTGTCCAAATACTTCGTCGCTGGCAACCTTCACTGATTCAACTTGGTCTTAGAGCCATCAACATCCATGATGAACTTTTCTCCCAGAGAGTCGACTTTTGCTTCTGGACATATGTAGCTCAGAAAAGTCATCTACAGAGGAATGGAAATTTAAGGCAACTGAACTGCAGCCTCCATGAGACATCATGCAATTATTCTGATTTGGAGAGTTCAAATCTCTTTTTATGTAATTTTTTTTTTTGGTGAAAATGTGAACATTTTCCTTGAAAAAATAGGTCAACATTTCT
>NW_011108428.1:9050-9612 GCF_000146605.3 Meleagris gallopavo
CTGTGTTTAAAATCATGTTCACTCATCAGAGTTTAAGAGCTTTTCTACACTCCAACCTACGTATTGATTCCATCAGCTCCTACATCTTTTCTCACTTCCACATTTTCTCCCTTATTTTTCATACTAGCAATTAAAAGTGTAAAAATCAGGCTCTCCCTGAAACGGGAATGTACTAAATCTTCTTTTTTCTTTATCACATCAGAAGAAAGTCTCTACTACACTGCAATGGCCATAACAAGATGTCTTGTGATGGAATAATGACATTATGAGTGGTACAAGCATACTGAAATATGGTGCACGTTAGTAAAGTAATGACATGGGTACGGATAGGCTGACCCCATACACAGTGCAAGAAGCAAGGGCCGCAGGCAGGGGACAGTTTCTACGACATTAAGTTTAAGATTATTTAACAGAGGAACAGACTAACAAAAATACAAGTGCAGCTTAACAAATGGTCACACGGTGGTTCACAAAAAGGCAATACTATTGTTTCTGAGATCAGTGTAACACAGAAGGAGGTACGGTTGTTGGCAACTGTGGCTGTTGTTATTATGGGACTAAC
>NW_011108429.1:0-798 GCF_000146605.3 Meleagris gallopavo
ACCAAGAAAATATACAGAAAAATTCACTGATTTGTAAAGATGAAAGACAATTTCAGATGAATGATGTCAAGAATATGCAGGATAAAATATGACTGTTTTTGTGTTTTGTTTTGTTTTTAAAGCTGTACTAGCAGAATTTCAAAGTCATTGCTACTGTCACTATAAGTTGCTGAAATATTTTTTTTTAAGCGTATGATCTCCGGAAATAAAGCAAGCCTTGGGTTTTGATTTCCTAAGAAGAAATACTAGATAAATCCAAAATGATCTAAATTTTAACCTCCCACCCCTTGATCCTTCGATCAGCTTGCTTAGCCTTATATGGATAGCTAGCTCCCCGCTATACTTGTGTTTGCTGGTTGGATCCAGAGCCTAGTGCACAAAACAAAGCATCATATTTGTTTTTTTCATTTTTTGAGAATAGTTTTTAATGAAACTGTACTATCAAGTATCCATATTTGTGCCAAGAAAACACACCCTACAAGCTATACAACTGTGACTTACTATACGAGCATTTAAGGCTGCATGAGTAGGCTAAGGCTCTGAGTTTACACAGTAAATTCATTTGGGTTAGAAAAGACTTGTCATGAGCCATCTGATCAATACCATTTTCCTTTTAGGAGCAGTGACTGATTCCAGTATAGCTTCCAACATCATCATTTGTTCATAATTCACTTCTTCCTCACTAACAGCATCTATCGGTTTTAATTTAGCATCAGCATGGAAGTTCTGAGAAGTTTGCTAATATACTTCTCTAATATTTTACCTAGAGATCCCCGGGTACCGAGCTCGAATTCGCCC
>NW_011108430.1:0-558 GCF_000146605.3 Meleagris gallopavo
ATAGGGCCAACCTTACTAATGTGAGCAAGTGCAGGAGAACATAGCTGTAACTCCCTGAGTTATCTTCTTCTTGTTGTACACAGCAGGAAGCCAGGAGGAAGCATTTGCCATTCTGCTTTTAGCAGAGAGGAAGTGAGAGATGGTGTCTTCTCACTTTTTAACTGAAACTTAGAAAAAAAAAATTGGGAAGCTTGGTGTCTGGTTTTGGAAGAAGAGAGTAGTTTTATCACATTTCCTTATCAGAGTGAGACAGAGATAGAAAACTGAAAGTATTTTTGCTCTTGTTCTTGTTACTTTTTGCAGTGTTTAGAGCACTGTAATGAAGATATTCTTTTGTTTCCTCTAACTAAATGTAACCTAAAAATAGTTAATGAACGGGAAAATTATTTTTTAAAAAAGTTTTCTTCTTTCCATAAGCAGATAAACTAAAATAGGAAAATGATTATTTCTACAGTATCAGAGATAGCAGTGCCAGAGATCATAAAAGATAAAAGTCTTTTAATTTTTAAAGTGTAATGTATTAAAAAGTACAATTATTGTATGTGATATTTCAGTATT
>NW_011108431.1:0-336 GCF_000146605.3 Meleagris gallopavo
TTTGGTGCTGTCATGGTTTTATATTTTTTTTGTTTTGGTTTGGTTCTCAGTATTCCGCATCAATACATCATGTAGTATACTGGGAGTTAAAGTGTTAATGCTCCAATTCCAGGCACCTATACCTATACGTTACAGAAGTCATGGGATCTGGCCCTTCCGGGTGGGGCGGTCTCTTACTGCCTGGCAGTGGGTGCTGGAGGGTGCTTTCCTGGCCGTTCCAAGCTTTTCAGGTTTGAATCGGTATCGGGAGCTCTCTCTCTCTCCTTGTTTTATTGTATTTATTAGTCTCTAATTTCAATCAGTATTGTATTATATTGTGTTATCTTGCTATTCCGA
>NW_011108432.1:0-528 GCF_000146605.3 Meleagris gallopavo
TCAGCTGATTTACAAAACCCTCAATGAACTATTCATGCCATGTGAGACAGTTTTTCCACACCAGATATGCAATAATGTAGTACTTATAGGCTTCTTGCAGAAAGAAGTAATTTTTCCCACAACTTCTGAGTAGAAAAAATAGCAAAGTAATGAAACTTTTTACAAAATAGAACAGAACAAAAAAAGAAAAAGAAACAAAACAAAACAAAACAAAAAACAAACCCCACAGAGCAATAATTGTGCTACCTAAAAGTTCAGGGTACAATATTCAGTCCTGAAGGCCTGACAATGTTACCTCAGGTATGCATGGCAATAAAAGTGGCTATGAAGTTTACCCCTACGCAATGCCCCTCTACAGCCTCAGACAGTGATAACCAAGTTTTAGAAGAGCTAAAACTTCATTCAAGCTACTTCATTTAAAGCTGGGACAACCAGAATCCAATACCTGTATCAGACACATGGAAATGGAAAGAAGATAAACAGAATAAGCAAGTAACATAAAACATCCACTGTAACTAGAAATACTGG
>NW_011108433.1:0-562 GCF_000146605.3 Meleagris gallopavo
TTGAGCCTTCCGTATGTATCTCACAGGCTCACTGAGGGCTAAACAGACAGGACTGATGCGCACCAAATAAATCAACATCAACTGTCCCGCAAGGAATCATCCCAGTAAGCAGCTCTTTGAGTACGGGACCACAGGGCACAGCAGTTGCCAGTGGTGAAAAGTACTCCAGGTCCCCAGTAACCTTCAGATTCCTTTTCAATCAACAGGCTCTATTCTCCCCCTGTTAGTGGGGCTTTCCACACATACTCTGTCTCTGATTTCCTAGGGATGCGACCAAAATCCTTCCTTAATTTGGTTAGCTCAGTAGCAGAATAGGGGGATCTCCTCCATACTAACAGAGTACACACCTCCACTCTCTTCATATGCATGCCCAGTTTCTATCGGAGGGCAGTGAAGGGTCACCAGGTTTTCCAGTTTGTCTTTTTAGGCTCACGCAGCCTCTAAATTTTCTGCTGGAGGAAAGTCTATACTAACTGCTCCCTAAGGGCTTGCTGAAGGAGGGCTTCTAAGTGTCCGTCCTTTTCGGACTGTCCCCTAATATCTTCTAATTGGTCCTGCAAGT
>NW_011108434.1:0-335 GCF_000146605.3 Meleagris gallopavo
TTAAGATGATAAATGCTTCCACTGCAGAAAACTCACTCTGAGGACTGTGTGTCCTCTGTTGTATTGTGTTTCCTGTTCCTCCTCCCCTGTCTTCTGCTCCATGTCCTAGTGAAGCCAGAGCGCTGCCTTTGTGCTATGTTGGGCACCTGACAGAAGAAATACCAGCATCCTCAGAAAGCTCAATAAAAAACTTTGTGTTTTGCAGGCATAGGTACACTGAACTCATCATCAGCAGTTTGTAAATTGTCTGTATTTACCTGTAGTCTCATGCTAGTGTTTCCTATTCTCCACTGACAGATCTTCCTATGTAGCCTGACAAACTAATGTTTCAATTA
>NW_011108435.1:0-330 GCF_000146605.3 Meleagris gallopavo
GAATATTCATTGCTTGTCCTCAAAATTTGCTCTGTTTTTGGACAGGAAATTATCTGTAGTGCTCTACAAGTAATTCAAAAATTAAAAAAAAAAAAAAACCCCTACTACAAGGGCATCCTGGGGTGATGATGAATAAGTTAAATAAATAAATCATATTATGAAGACTTTGTGTGCCATAATAAAGGTACATCACACTTTCTAATCAGATGAGAAGAGATTAACTTAAATAATTTAAATTTTTATATTTAACTATTAAAATCAATTAAAAGAAGAATCTAAAATTAGGCTCATGTTTTATGTAACTCATAATTTTCCTCCTGCCTGTAACAC
>NW_011108436.1:0-617 GCF_000146605.3 Meleagris gallopavo
GTCGGATCCTCCTCATCAGCTGCCGTGGGCAGCGCCCTCAACGCCCCAGGGGAGTGGCCATCTCCTCCGGCGGCTTCGGCTTCGGAGGCCTGGGCTGCTTCAACGGCGGCAGAGCCCGCTACCCCTGCTAAGGGCCTGCGCCCACACCCTCACACCAACCACCTGCACCCTGCAAGGCGCATCACGCACTGACCTCACGTCTCTGTGTCACCTATGGCCCAAGGGCTCACCAGCCATGACTCCTCTTTTCATGGCATAGAACAAGCAAGCAGGGAACAGCCTCAGACCGTGCTGCCTGGGAACATGAGCGCGGTAACTTTCTTCTTTCTTTGCAGCTGAAATTGTGCTCTTTCCACTTGGCCATCACCAAGTGGATCCTTCCTTTCCGTGTCTTTTCCTCAATAAAGTTCTCGTGCATGCCAGCCTCAGATTCCTCCTCTTCATTCCGTTGCTTAAAGCTCTTACCACTTCAACCAATACAAAGATATGGCTCTAGAAATGAACGTGTTGGGTCCAAACGGGCCCCACGACCTCCTCTCAGTACTGTGTCTCTTACAAGAGCATTGCTGGCTAGCAGATGGCATTCCTCTCATACGTATTATCTACACTTGTACAAA
>NW_011108437.1:0-311 GCF_000146605.3 Meleagris gallopavo
GGAGACACGAGAGTGAGCACAACGCAGGTGTTTCATGTTTGCTTATGGCACCACTGGGTCAGGTAACCTAATCCTAGAGCACCGCGTGAGATCAGTCCAAGGGGTCTGCCTTGTTGCACTGGGGCATCCTTTGTGATGGGCATCCTCCTTGTCCCCATGGGAACTGCAGCTACCCTGGTGGACCCTTCAGAATGTGACATAGGAAGCTCACAGAAATCAGAAGAAGTTAGGGGGAAAAAAAAAAAAGGAGGAAAAAAAAACAGGTTCCACTATGTGGGTCAACATAGACTGACGTAGGTGCTTAGCCACCA
>NW_011108438.1:0-585 GCF_000146605.3 Meleagris gallopavo
ATTCATAAGCTTTTTGAAATCTGCATAGCTCAAGTGGCTCTGAAATCAGAAGGGAAAAACTCTACTGTTGTTATTCATAAACTGGTGATGTACAATTACCATATAAATCAGAAGCTAATGATGTATTTTCTTAAAAACAGAACAGTTTTACAGTGTTATGGTCCAGGGTGTTAACATGTAAGCAGGTCATTTTGGTTTGTTTTGTTTTTTTTCCCCTGTGTTTGTCTTCAGTGACTATAATAGAAGAAAAATAGATGAATGTGCCTGTTTATTATCCTTTATTTGTTACAGGGCTTAGTGAACATAACAGTATATTTGTTTAGTTAAACCCATTTATAATCTTGTCAATTCTCAATAACTTTCTGAAGCATATTCTCTTGTATACGGATCACAAGTCTTAATAATTAACAATGTAATATTAAAGTGAGCCATGTGGAATTAGTTCCTCTTTTGAGTTACATAAAACACTTGATTGTTGAAGTTGTTTTACATTTTGTATGCAGCAAGCCCACTATTTTTTTCTGATGGATAATATTGCCTTTTGCATACCAATTAGTCTTTTGACTGACCCTGGTATGTAGGAGT
>NW_011108439.1:0-494 GCF_000146605.3 Meleagris gallopavo
TCCTCCCCATGTGCTGGGTGCCCTTCTGGGAATGGCTGTTGTGTAGCTGTTCCCATATAGGGATTTGGGTATGGAGTGATCTTGTGCAACAGAAGGAGGAAGTTGTCCCATCCATCATGGGACCTTTGGACCTTGGTGGTGTGGGTGCAGGGAGCTCAGTGGGCTCCATTCCAGGCAGGAGGGGATCAAGAAGAGAAACCCTTGGGGCTGCTGAGTGGAGGAGGGTGGGGGAAGTCCCTTGTGCCCCGTCTTCCTGCTCTATGGAGCCTTGGATACAGGATGCAGGCCCATCTCTTGCTCTAAAATCTCAGAGAATTCAGCAGCGGTAGAAAAAAAGGTGAAGGGGAAAGAAACACAGAGATAGGAGCTCCCTTTAGCTGTTAGAATATTTAAGTAGGGCTATTGCAGCCACCTCTTCTACCTTCCAGAGGACCCTTGGCTGGACACACGCTTGTCCTATTGCACAGGTTTGATGCAAAGGGTGGGACCGAGGG
>NW_011108440.1:0-461 GCF_000146605.3 Meleagris gallopavo
ATATTCATAAGCTAGGAAATACTAAATCTGAAGTCACAACCTTAATTCTAATCTTTCCCACATGTTCCTAACATTATCTACATGGTTATATATTTTTATCTTAAATACACCTACATGATTTCAGAGATGTCACTTTTTAATAAGACAGGTATTTTGTACCTATAACCTGCAGAGCAGATTGTCCTTACCCAATGTCCTGCCAGTCAGAAACACTCAAATTTTAGCAGTGACCTTGGCCCATAGGCTGATCTGTGTTCCCCGCTAACCTACAAAATAACCACTGGGAACACAGTTCCACTGCTTCAGGAAATAATGCATGATTTAGATTATTAATCTAATTTGTTAGCCACAAGCAAGCCACATGCCACATATGTTGCTAGCTGTGTGCCACAAGTCACAAGTCACGAGCCAATGAGGTAACATTAACTTGCCCATGCAGTAACATTAACTTGCCCATGTAA
>NW_011108441.1:0-319 GCF_000146605.3 Meleagris gallopavo
TTTCAGCCTCTGCAAGAACACATGATTTATTTCTTTTCTAGGCATAACTATATTTATCACTTTTTTTTGAGACTGCAGAAATCACAGCAGAAAAAGGCAAGATGACTTTTTAGAGCACTTTAACAACATTTTTGTTTGTAATATCATTAGCAGGAATAGGTGATGGGGAAAAAAAATGGAAAACAGTGGTTTTATTTTTTAGATAATGTCTTTGTCTTCTCTCACCCCCTCCCCCTCCACCCCCCCTTTCTTTTCTTGAAACAGTCTGTAGAGCAGTGGGAACAAAAAAATGTTATCTCATGGATGTATGTGAAGAATA
>NW_011108442.1:0-599 GCF_000146605.3 Meleagris gallopavo
AAATTTTCTCCTGGAGGAAAGTCTATACTAACTGCTCTCTAAGGGCTTGCTGAAGGAGGGCTTCTAAGTGTCCGTCCTTTTCGGACTGTCCCCTAATATCTTCTAATTGGTCCTGCAAGTATGTAACCGCTTCCTGCAAGGATGGAATAATTTGGGTTTCTGCCACATGCTGTTCGCTACAAATCTCTACAACAGCGCCGAGAGCAGCTCCTGGAACTGTGCAAGTGATTGTTTTTCCCCCTCTTCCTCCCCCATACAAGTTTACTTGGGGAGAATTTATATGATCTGCAACTCCCTCTAAGTTGGGCCAATTACTCCGTGCCCACTCCGACTCCACAGGAGAGTGTTTGGCACCGTGCATTTCTCAGAGGTCAAGGAGCAGATTCCCTCCCCTGTTCATTTGCTCCTCACACCCCCAGAGGGTACACACATACTCTCTCCAACCAATAAGGCAGTTGCTACTACCACCTGGATACCTTCGGGTCATCCTCAAGATACAGGCTCTAATAGCTTAGACAAGTATGCAATATGTTTGTTTTTCCCCTTCCCCTCCCTCACCATTCTGGTGTTAGAACTCCTAAAGCTACACTGACAGTTAC
>NW_011108443.1:0-580 GCF_000146605.3 Meleagris gallopavo
TTCTCATTAACTCACCTGAGATGTTTCATGTGTTGCCTGCATTAGCTAAGTTATTCTTGTAAGGATTTCTTTCAATTTTTGGAGAACTTGTTGAAATAATATTTATTTTAAAACAAACAAAAAATCCCAACCTCCCCATCTCCTTCCTCTGTGAAAGCACCATTCCTGCTGCTCTCTGGGAGGGGGGGATGAGGAGCTGCCTAATGGGGATCTTGCTGAGTCAGTACTCAGCAAATTGCACAGCGTGCTGGGGGGGCATTGTGGCTTTGAAGATTACAGAGCATGTGCAAAGAAGGGGATTTTTAATAAGGTGGATGCTTAACTTCAGATCCCACCTGAACTCTTCGTGCTGGTAGCTTTGTTCTCTTCTATCTCTGCATCTTCAGCAGATTGCACACCTCTGTCAGTGCAGAACATCCTATTGGGTTTGTGTTTTTGTCCATCACCAGTGCCCCTTTGTGTAGTCTGGTGTGTAACTAAAAGGACTCAGTGCAGTGCTGAGTGACATTTAAGGAAAGAAACTGCTGTTTAAATGAGTGGCCAAGGTTTCTTTTTGAAAGAACATTTCCTTAGCAGTCTG
>NW_011108444.1:0-365 GCF_000146605.3 Meleagris gallopavo
CATGTTAACCCCATGGCAGAGGGGTCCAGAAGCTCAAGGCTGCAACCATTACTTAAGAGAAGCTATCATCCAGAGAACTGCACCACCACCAGCAGCAAAGCACACTTCCAAATCTTCAGGCTGAGACAACGCTGCACTGCTGTGTCACAAGATCTCCACTTTATTTCATAGGGAAAAAACACAAAAGCACTTTCAGCACACCAAGTGAGGAACTGAGTGCTGTCAGAAAGCACAGCATTGAAAAAGAAAAAAAAAAAAAAAAACAACCAACAACTACTACCTTACTCAGGTTTGGTGTCACAGTGCCTACAAATGGCACAAATACCTCAAAAAATCATCTTCAAGCATTTATTAAAAAAGTCTTA
>NW_011108445.1:0-603 GCF_000146605.3 Meleagris gallopavo
TGGATCCTGGCTGCAGCCCTTCCATCACTCAGTACATTGCATGCACCTGAGCTGCCCTGGGCTGGCCCTGCCTTCCCACCAGGTGCTCCATCACTGCTTCAGGCTGTGACTCAGCATTGCTACTACAGATGTCTACAAAGTTTTAAGTGCTACCACAACTCAAAGAGAAGACAGCTGATCTCATTTGAAGGATAATTATCCGTTGTTCAGTCGATTCTGGCAGTCACACCTTCCTCAATTGCTAGCCTTGCTGCCTGCACTAACACAGGGGAGATGGTTGCATTCTTTCATTTTAGCACGACAGAGGGGGAACTGGCCATGGCACGAATTGGGGCAGACCCCAGGCTGGCAGGGCCATGGCTGAGCCAAGCTCACACGGATAGGGATTGTAGGCAACCAAAATGAGGACCCAGGAAAGGAGCCGTCCTCCCTCTGGCTGCCACCCAGGGAGTGCAGAGCCTGGAGCAGTGGGGGATTTCCTCTTCGTGTCCAGAGAGAGCTGTGTGTCACTTGAGAGATAAAGGCCCAGGGCAGGGAAAAAAGGTTATCGGAGACACCCTGCACGCAGTGCCGCTCAGGACAGACTCCATAGGAAATCTATTT
>NW_011108446.1:0-398 GCF_000146605.3 Meleagris gallopavo
TTCTTCCCTGCAAGTCGTCAATTTCTTTCTTAAAGAGACAGTGCCATGCAACTCAAGGCTAAAATGCACTTTCGGAGAGAAAGCAAAGAAATGCATCACATAGAAAAACTTTGAGGACCAAACATGGGAGCCTAAATTCAAGGTTCACCTCTTCATTTTTCCCACTCTTAACAACTTAGGATGGGAAGATAGAATAAGAGGAAAGTAAAAGGAGGGGATCTCAAGGAAGTGGACCTTAGTAATCCCAAAGGAGTGTTGGGAAAAGCCTCCAGAGGGTGGCCTTGGGAAAAAGGCACTAAGGAGAGGTGCATGCTCCTTAGAGAAATAATTCTAATGGCCCTAAGTGCCAGTTGCTTCCCTGAAAAGGCAAATCACACAATAACTGTGACTGTGAACTC
>NW_011108447.1:0-450 GCF_000146605.3 Meleagris gallopavo
TGCATCCTTGTACTGCACCGTGAAGGAGTCAAAGGAGCCCGCGGGGACGCTCCATTCCAGCTGCACGGAGTCGGGGCTGACGTGGGATGCCGTCAGCTCACCCAGGCGTGGTGGGGAAGGTGGTTCCTCCTCTACTGGCGCGGCAGCTGCAGTACAAAGTCCATGTCCACCCATCCTACTATCCACGTGTTCAACAGCTTACCAACCATTCACACAAACATCCACCTGGCCTGATCAAAAAGTTATCCTAAACCCACCCAACACACCTTCCATCCGTAACGCCATCCACGCAACCAAATCCTCTCCACTGATCACTACCCCACACTCCTCCCATCCCCTCCCTACGTGCCCACTCTTTGCCCACAGAACGTTTCCATTTTGCATTCAGACTCCAGGCACCAGCACAGCCCATCACACTGCTCACGCCACGCGCCAAGCTCAAGGCCCAGA
>NW_011108448.1:0-424 GCF_000146605.3 Meleagris gallopavo
AGGGAGCCTACAAACAGGAAGGGAATCAACTCTTTGAAAGGGTAGATAACAGCAGGACAAGGGGAAATGGTTTTAAGTTGAGGGAGGGAAGATTTAGGTTGGATGGCGGGGGAAGTTCTTTACAGAGAGAGTGGTGAGGTGCTGGAACAGGCTGCCCAGGGAGGTTGTGGATGCCCCATTCCTAGAGATGTTCAAGGCCAGATTGGATGGGGCCCTGGGCAGCCTGGTCTAGTATTAAATGGGGAGTTGGTGGCCCTGCCTCTGGCAGGGGGGTTGAGATTCATGATCCTTGAGGTCCTTTTCAACCCAGGCCATTCTGTAAAGGAGAATGTCAAGTCTACTTAGGCATAGTATCTATGTTAAAAAAAAGCAATTACAAAAATTCAACATGAGCAGCAACATTTTTTTGTCACTTGGAAACATT
>NW_011108449.1:0-386 GCF_000146605.3 Meleagris gallopavo
GGGGGGGAGTGTTCTTTGTTTGTTTTTTCTTTTTAGTTTAGAAAATTGATTAGATATGTATACTTCCACTGAATTGAAACTTACCTAGCAGCCGGTTCTGAATTTCAGTAATACTTTAGATATTAATGAGTAGTCAGCTAACAGTCTGAAAGCAGAGAGAAATTCTTCTCATTGATTTCTATCAGTGAAGTATTTAAACTGTAAACCTCTGCAAATCTAACGAATTTACTATGTAATATTTCCCTTCTTTGTTTGACTTAATTCTTCTTTTTTGTTTTTTTTTTCTTTACTTTTCTAGTATATTCAACACTATAAAAAATCAAATAAACAGTTTATTATATGTTATTAAAGTATAGTGATTCAAGAATTCAGAGGTTGCAGTCAGG
>NW_011108450.1:0-636 GCF_000146605.3 Meleagris gallopavo
AAGGAACTGGAACATCTGTACTGTGAGGAAAAGCTGAGGATGCTGGACCTAGAGAAGAGAAGGCTCAGGTGACCTGATCAGTGCATATATGTATCTGAAGAGAGGGTGTCAAGAGAATGGAACCAAACTCTTCTCAGTGGTGGTCAGTGATAGGCACAAATTAAAACACAGGAAGTTCCATCTGAACATGAAGAAAGTCTTCATTGTGATGATGGTCACTAAGCAGTGAAGCAGGCTGTCCAAGGAGGTTGTGGAGTTTCCTTCCCTGGTGATATTCAAAATTCACTCAAACACATTCCTCTAGGGGACCCTGCTTGAACAGGAATGTTAACCTAGAAGATATCCAGAGTTCCCTGACAACGTGGACTATTCTCTATGAATTTATAAGTAAAAATACAGATAAGTGGAATTATTTACTGCTCAGATTTCTCTCAGTATATCACTGTATATAGCTGCTGAGGAAGGAGTGCAAATAACATAAAAAAAATAGGCATAATTGAGGAAAGATGGAGAATCCCACTTTGATTCAGGCTCTCATCACTAAAGAATGCTCTTTGCTGATTACTTGGACCTCACTGACTGAGGACTACAAAAATCAGTGCTCATTATTATAGGTTTGTCTTCATAATATTGTGT
>NW_011108451.1:0-519 GCF_000146605.3 Meleagris gallopavo
GTGTAGAACCTGGATTAAAGTGAGGGAAAAACTAGAGTAAAGTGTGAGTAAATCCCAAGTAAAGTGTGAGTAAACTCTGCAGTAAAATGTAAAAAAAAAAAAACCTAGATGTGTAGACTTTATAAAACAGAGAGTAGTGAGTGAGGAAAACCCACAGAAAATTAAGAGAAAACTCAATGTGAATTGAGAGGGAGAGAAACACGCTCAGGGTAAAAAATTGTAATCAGGCCAAGATCTCTGTGAAGGGCATTTTATTCATTATTGCAATAATGGGCGCACATCCCCCACTGACAAGGGAGAAATTGGACAGCTAGTCAGTGAAATCCTTTCCGTTATATACCCTGGATCCAACACAGGCAAAGCTTCTCCTGGCTCTCTTTGGTTGAGCATCTCAGGCTCACAATCTCCTGATGCTGGTGCTACCTAACATTTTCCCATTGCCATGTCTGATACCAACCCTTTGTTTTTTGTTACGTTCTGTACTTTTATGGCAATAGGAGGACAATGTTATCAAAAATC
>NW_011108452.1:0-505 GCF_000146605.3 Meleagris gallopavo
TTTTCAACATTGTCTTCACTGTTAGCTGTGTATTTTACCGTCAATGACCAAGAGCCTGCATGCTGTGCTTGTAGCAAGCTGCCCACTGTCACTGTCGCCGTTGCTGAGACACGCCATCCATTACCTCGTTGGGATCACATCCACTGTTTGATCTCCATAATTGTCAGGAAGTGTCAGTGATTGTCACTGGGCACCATTTTTTCTGCATGAATGAATTCAGTTCCACACCTTTGCTTCCTATGCTTCCTTTTCAGATCCCATTCGGTCAGACTGTCCCTCTGCTGATGTTTGCTGCATGGCAACAAAATATAATGGGATATTGGTGGGAAGGTTCAGCCTCTACGGCCATACCTCCACCATCCATTTCTAACATCATACTCCAACAGAACAAAATAGGAAGCATTACTTTCAGAGTAGCCCTCATAAAAATATAAAAATATATAGCATATATTTTACTTTTAATGTTTTTTATTAAATATTAACAGATAAGAACTAAATGGTAAAA
>NW_011108453.1:0-499 GCF_000146605.3 Meleagris gallopavo
AGAAATTCACAGAAATTGGAAGAATTGATAGCAGATACTCAACAACTCATTTAATACTACAACACATACATATAAAACAATGAATTTCTATTTACTGAGATAACAACGAGCACTTACAGTACTGACATAATAAAAATCCCTGCAACCTGAAAGGTTATTTTCTATGTTTATATTTGTCCCAGTGGTAATCTAAGAATTTCTGATGACGATGACTTTCTGTAATCTGGAATCATCATCTCAAATCCATTTTACCTGTTTAATCTTCTTCAAATACCTCCTAAATTAGAAGTTTAATAGAGATGCCTAAGTGGTTTTGTCAAATAGAAGACAGAGTTTTCAACTTCTTCACACGCAGAAAACGAGGTACCAAAAATAATTCAGAATAAGTCTCAAAAAAGTTTGAGCTGACTAACAAAAGCAAAGCCAGCCTAGCTGGAAGCCTCATCTTAATTGCACAGTGTCCAGGTAACGCACTACATGCCACAGAAAAAATCAGTCA
>NW_011108454.1:0-507 GCF_000146605.3 Meleagris gallopavo
AGACATAATAAGCAACCGATGCCTAAATAATCATTACAGATACTCCATTAGCAGCATCTAACTGTGTGGCTTTTAACCATACAAATTGTTTTTTGACAGCTTGTAACCTTTCCAAACAGTTTCCTTTGGGCATTATACCACACTCAGATCTAATTTTAACTTTTGCTTTGTCTATAATTTACTACTTTCTTTGGAAACACCTAATGTATTTCAGCAGGATAAAATAAAAAGATAAAAAAATCAATTGCTATTTTAATCTATGAAATTTTTGCTCACTGGGACAGAACTAAAATCTGATGAAACATAATGGGGGAAAAAAAGGCTAAATGGTCTTGAATTCCTTGGGTATCTGTTTTACAACAAGCAATATTTTTTCCCCAGATTATTTAAAATAGGACATAGCCAAATGAAAAAAAGTAACAAAAAGTAAAAATGGGTAAAATAAAATATAAATCCTTTAAGGCTGTTCATAAGAGCTGCAAATCTCACATAACATAATAAATAATA
>NW_011108455.1:0-365 GCF_000146605.3 Meleagris gallopavo
ACTGGATAGCATCCAATAACAATCTATGGCGAGGTAATGGAACGTAGCTGCAGAGTGTTGAAAAGGGATCCAAAGCTAATACAGTTCTTACAGTATCAGGTATATGCAAAATATCCTGTAATACCATGTTCAATTACTAGGGGAAAAAAGAAAAAAGACAGATTGTATGATACATTACAGATTTTGCAGATTTATAGTGCTTCAGATGCAGCTCCCTGCCAAGGTTTTAAGAAAGGTTCACACTTCTGATAGTTTATGGCATATCTTATCCATTAAATGCTAGAAATACAGGAATTGTGTTTCATTTGTTGCCATGGATCGCCACATTACTGCTTTTATTAAAGCCCAACTATTTCTAATTCTTT
>NW_011108456.1:0-525 GCF_000146605.3 Meleagris gallopavo
GAGCCTATTTTCCACTGTTTTGAACAATATTATTTAAGTGTCTGTAGGACAAAAAAACAACAGGCATGCTACTTTTGGGCAATCATGCATGCCCACGTTGAGTGAGTTCATGAATGACACAAAATTGTGTGATACAGCTGAAACCCTAGAAGGAAGATATATCATTCAGAGGGACCTTGACTAATTTGAGAGTTGGGTCTGTGCGAAGCTCAGTTCAACAAGGCCAACAATGCGCACTTGCAGTCAAAAAAGCCAAATGTATCCTGAGTTGCATCGAAAGAAGAGTGACCAGCAGCTTGAGAAAAATGATTCTCCTCCACTACTCCACCCTTGTGAGTATTCATCTTTCATCTAGTATATTGTGTTCCCCTCTGAGGTCCCAAACATAAGAAGGAAATGGACCAGTGTAAGCAAGTCCAGAGGAGGGCCACAAAGATGATCAAAGAGCTGGAGCATATCCTGTATGAGAAGCTGAGAAAAATGGAGTTCTGCTCAGCCTAGAGAAGAGAATGGTCTTCTGGAGGG
>NW_011108457.1:0-710 GCF_000146605.3 Meleagris gallopavo
ATATCATTTTTTTCTTTATGGTGTATTTGATAGACTCTGTGCATTCAATTTTTGGAAGCATTTAACCTGCACTGAACATGTTGTGGAAAGAATAAGAACCAGAGGAAGGAAGAGAATCATTCCTATATATCAAATTACAAAGGGCACTGAATTGTATAAAGACAAATGTACTTAAACTGCTGTCAGAAGAAGTTTCCTCTTGATAAGTTTTAAGGGAAATCTGAAACTGCACTTCAAACATATCCATCGGTAGCCCTCCTGTGTATTAACTTGTTTGTTTTCCCTATGGTTGTTTTTCTATTTCTGGTTTTTTTTCAGATTTATCTTTTTCTCACTTACGCCTTCACAAGACAAGAATACATCTATATCTCCAAAATGAATCAAAGCAGGTACTATTCAGGTCAGATTACAGCAAAGGTGTTCCCAAATCCAGATTTGACTTCAGATGACAAAAACTCCATTAGGACAAAACTCTCAAGATTTAAAATTTATGTATATATAATATCTGATATGTTTGTACTACTTTGAATAGCAAGATCTATTTCTGACTTTGGATTGAGAGTCTTAAACTAGTAATGGAGATAGGGGATTATTGTTAGTTGAAGAAAAAAGGATATTAGCTACTCTTCTGCAGGCTGCTGACAGTTTTTAAGACTAGAGGGAAAAGCTCAGTAGAAGTAGCAGTAAGGAGCAAATGAGAGGTGAGGAAA
>NW_011108458.1:0-347 GCF_000146605.3 Meleagris gallopavo
CAAATGTGATTTCTTCGTTGGAACAGAGAATTCTGTGACATTGTAGACAGGCCACGAGAAGAGCCAGGATTGTGAGAATTTCTCATTATCAACAAAGCACCAAGTATAAAAAAAATAAAAAAAAAATGGTATTTTAATCCATACTGAAAAATAGCAATTAATTTTGTTGGATTTAGTTGTAAGAGACTGCTAGTAACATGCAACTGGATCTATCAGTACAGTCAGGCAGTACAAAGATTGCCTTGAGGGCAGGCAGCTTCAAACAAACATACGAGGTGGTGCACCTGCACCAGTGAGCTCTTACTGATGCACAGAGTCAGCATAAGAGATACAACAGTGACCAACTG
>NW_011108459.1:0-512 GCF_000146605.3 Meleagris gallopavo
GAAGACAACAGTATCCCAAGGTACATTAAAAAGAACATGGCCAGCAAATAGGAGGTTCTCCTCCCCCTCTACTCTATCCTACGTGAGGACACACTGGAGTACCGTCTCCAATTCTGGGCTCCTCAGTTCAAGAAAGTCAGAGATCTCCTAGAAGGAGTCTAGAAGAGGGTGACAAAGACAGTTAAGGGCCTGGAGCATCTCCCATAGAGCTTTTTGACTGTCAGAGTGACAAAGCACTGAAACCAGCTGCCTAGAGAGGTTGTCGAGTCTTCTTCTCTGGAGATATTCAAGACTTGTCTGGACACTACCCTGTGCAACATGCTAAAACAGGTTCCCTGTAATAAGTAGGTTGGACTCAATCTCTAGATGTCCCTTCCAACTCCTACAATTCTGTGATTCTGAGTTCTTTACCTCTACAAGCCAAAGAAACTGGCTAGACGTCTTAACTGTTTCATAAGTGGACTAGGCAGTAGTTGCATACATAGTTTCTATATTCTGCTGTCATTCAAAAG
>NW_011108460.1:0-521 GCF_000146605.3 Meleagris gallopavo
GGAAAAGAAAATTACATCTTTGACAGGGCAAACTGCTCTACCTTTAAATAGAATTTCCTCTCTGAAATTAAGACCCATGTCATTAGAAGGAGAAGAAGACTTGGATCAGCAGGATCCTTGGATCCTAGTTGAACCTAAGAACAAAAAGAAAGCCAAGCAGACTAGAATCCAACTAGAAGATCTGGGAACCTCAGATCCATTAGAAATAAGACCAGTAATAACTGAAAAGACAAAGAAACTCCAGGACAGACCAGCAGGATTGGCGCCTGGAGAGTTGCCCCCTGCCCACACCACACTACAAGTAACAGCGTGTCCATATGCAGCTGCTGAGCTTACCCATTTGTTGCAGCAATTTAGGCAAAGACCCCAAGAGAGCATCCCAGCTTGGCTTTTGAGATTGTGGAATATTGGGGGTGAAAAAGTGGTAAATAATGGGTCTGAGATTTCCAAACTTGCATCTATTATCACACATCCGCCTCTCAGACAAAGGCTGTATGCAAGGGAATACATAGTGAAGAAAA
>NW_011108461.1:0-528 GCF_000146605.3 Meleagris gallopavo
AAGGACTGGATCATCTCTTCTCAAAGCACTATGGACTTCAGTGCCCAGCCTGGAGGTGAGGAGATCCCTGCGCGTCGTTTGCCTATGGCAAGACTTGGGGATCTTGACTAAAGCACCTGTTTGCTTCCCTTCAACAGGAGGAGGCCATTTTCCAAGCTATGCTGATAGGCTTTGCGTCTTGCATGTGAGCCCTGGCTAGCTGTGGGGCACTCACCTTCCTGCAGCAGGGCCAGCTGATGGCTTCATCCCATGCTCAGGTCATCTGGCTGGGAAGATCAGAGAAATTTGCAAGCAGCTCTTCAGCAAGCTCTTCTCTGCTACTGAGCCTTCTCCCAGCATCCAGGAGCACTCCCTTTAAGTATGGATATTAGGAAAGCTTCTTCTCTGAAAGAGTGGTAGTGTGTTGGCACAGGCTGCCCATGGAGGTGGTGGGGTTCCTAGAGGTGTTCCAGAACCACAGAGATGTGGCACTGAGGGATGTGGTCAGTGGGCAATATTGGTGGTAGGTGAATGGCTGGACTGGATGAT
>NW_011108462.1:0-368 GCF_000146605.3 Meleagris gallopavo
ATGCTGCAGCTGTTCCCCAAGAGACTGGGAGGGTGATTTAAAAGCAACCAACAAAACTCCCATAGGAATGCAGGGAATATCACGTGTCTGGGATTTCGGAAAGAGCTGGAGCTAAAGTGGCTGTGTCTGCTTTGGGTCTGGGGGCTGGTCTGTGTGACCTTTGGAATGAAATTATTGTGTCCCTTCCAAATGAAATTATTCTGTGATTCTCTGTTTGTACCTGAGTCCAGGCCTGTTGGACACCACTGTCATGGCACTGGAAGGATTAGCGTGGAAAAAAAAAAGGCTAATGAAAATGACAACTGCTTGGTATGGAAAGCAAGGGAAGAAGATAGTTGAGAGAATTAAATCTCTTCTGTGAGCTGGAG
>NW_011108463.1:0-538 GCF_000146605.3 Meleagris gallopavo
TTGGCAGAACCTGCCAAACATCGACCAGCTCCCCATCGCGGCCTTCACATTTCAAGGTAATTTCAGTTAAAAATAAATAGCAGGACTGTATAGAAGAACTGTAGTTATATTACGGTTAGAAAACTTCTAGTTTTATTATTAAAAAAGTCTTCCAAGAAAATAACAAACATTTCTAATATTATACTTACAGAATTATTCCATTGGAAAATTATGTGAAATCCAAGCACAGGTATCCAACAACAGCTGGAATCAAACTTACCACAGAAGGCATTTAAACTAAGAGGCCGGTGTCTGCAAAGCTCATGTTTCTTTGATTTCCTCTAGGGAGAATGATGTTGGTGAGATGTAGGCCAACATTTGCCTCAGCTCCAGCTTACTCCTTGTTCCCTTTACAATCTCTTCTCTATGATACATTTTCTGACTATATCCACTTACAAAACAGAGGGGGTTGTGTCTGCTGGAGTGTGCACAGACAATTGTCATGGTAAGGTGAGGATGTTGCATGAGGTCAGGGTCCAATTTCTGCCAGTAGCGCTCA
>NW_011108464.1:0-521 GCF_000146605.3 Meleagris gallopavo
GCAAACCTCTATACCCACAGGCAACTGCATAAATCCAGCACACAGGCTCTAGTTGTTTCACACCAATGCCCCACTAAGCATGCTGATATCTTCTGCCTTTGCTGGATTCTTCCAGCATGTGAACTGAGTGTTTTGCCCACACTGACATGTGCTGCTTGGAAATGCTTGGGTTTTTCTTCCTGCCACTCAAAAGGTGGCATTTGTGAGCTATGGGAGTGACTTAAATCAGGCTGTGACAAGTAGCAGCAGCACAGGAAACCAACACACAGCCCATAACATTAGCTGGGATGTTTTGCATTCAAGAGGTTCTTGTCACAAAATAATCACTGCTGCAAAGGATGCCTCTGGAAATGATGCAGCTTGTGTCCATTATAAAAGGCAGCGAACTCCTTGCCACCTCATCCACTTCTTTCACCTGCATCTTCTTGGGAACCAGGTGAGTGTGAAGCTCCTTCTTGTTCTCTTAGTTCTGCAAACAGAGTTCTAAGCTCAGAGGTACTCTCAGCTGCTATTAGCTCTGT
>NW_011108464.1:2114-3290 GCF_000146605.3 Meleagris gallopavo
CAAATGGCTCAAGCATATATGAAGGGCCACTGCTGCACGCCACACTATCACTCCTCATATGTTCACCCCTTTCTCTGTATACCCCAACACGAGATATTACAGGTCTGTCTCACACCAATCCCCATCCATGTCCTGATTCACAACTGCATCTCTTGCAAAGGCCAGACTTGTCTTCCTGAAAGTGGCCTGGTGGTAGTCTGAATAGCAGCCACAATACCTAAAGCACAGCAGATCATTCAGTTTTCCACCTACATAAATATGCATTAACCCTTGCCATAACTCACTCATTTGGTTGTGTGGGAACTATACAACAGGCAGTCAAAACGGTCTCACCAAAATCTAAGCACATAACATTCACAGTCCTCCGTTTTTCAATCTTGTATATTATTTGTCTCTCTGTATAATCAGGCTGGCTGCTGCTAATCACTGTGTCCTTAGTATGTTTAACAATGGCATCTGAAGACATTTCCTCTGAAACACTGTAGGAAGGAGTGACGGGAATGCATCTGATGTGTTCTTCCCAGCATCCTTGGCTAGACAAGTCTGTGGGGCCATGCATTTAGGAAATGAAAAACCCTTCCCTTATCCCTGAGGACCCACAATAATGGAATGAGCTGGAGTGCACTATGCCCAGCTGTGCTCTGTGTGCTGGAGGGTACAATGACAGAAACAGAGTTCCAACACTGAGGGAGAAGATAGAGCTTCTATGGGAAGGGTCTGCACAGTGTGACTTGGCTAAATCCACTGGTTCTGTCTGATGCAGAACAAAGATGGGGTTCCCAGCACCAGAACGGAGCTGGGATGTATTTGCTGTCTCTAGACCTCTTCCTCTTGTGTCTTACTAAAACCACCACTTAATTTCACAATTTACTGCCATGCTTTTCTTCTGGAATCTGGAAAGGATCCTGCACAACTTCTGTCCCTATGTTCTCATGTCTGGGGCAGAATAGGAAGAGGCAAAAAGGGCAGCAGGATTTTCCAGAGAGCAGCATGAGGTGGGATAAGGTCACACCCAGGAGCTGTGCAGCAGCTCAATCTTAGGAGTCTCCTTTCTTGCCACTGAAAAGATGCCTTCAGTGAGGATCAAAAGTAGTGTAATGTGGGGAATGAAATTGAAATGCACAGGAAACCAACGTACACACTATGTTATTATCTGGAATGTTTTGCGTTCAAGAT
>NW_011108465.1:0-474 GCF_000146605.3 Meleagris gallopavo
TAGTCCACTGCAAAAGGCAAGGAAAATAGAGGGCTGGTGATACCCTAGGGATAGTATAGCCTCTTTACTGTGATAAAGATACATAATACATTGTACAACCCAATGAACACTTTATAAATGTTCATATCGTCTTAAGAATATTGCAGACTTAAATTCGCTTCCTCTTTGTTAGACAAGTCTATGTAATTTACCACAATCTTACTACTTTCCAGAAATTTGCTTTGAAATATCCTTTGCAATTATGAGGTACCTGACTACCATTATTTCATTTTCTATATCCAGCCTTTTGAATTTGTTTTAACTCCTTTACAGCCATTTTGAAATACCAGGATAGTATTCTCCCTGCAAAGAAAATAAGTGTATAAAATTACAGTCAGACTCCTTACTTAAAGCATATTTCCAACTTATTCTGTATAATGAAGTCATATTGCAGGTTTTTTGCTAAAAGATTGCACATTACTATTTATTTTCACT
>NW_011108466.1:0-348 GCF_000146605.3 Meleagris gallopavo
CCATGTGTCAGTCTACCTGGTAAGCAGAGAAGAGCTGGGATTAGCTTAAGCCCTGGCTGCCTCAACCCGGCAGCTGTCTCTTCTTCCACATGAGCCCCATCAGAACATCACCCAAGAGATGCAAAGCAGAATGATGCTTCCTGGCTGTTAGCTGCATTGCCCAGCTCTTTTCAAAAGAGTATTTTCAGAAAATTTCTGCCAGCCATGTCTGGGCTCAGAGCATCCATGCTACTTTTGAGTGTCTGTTGCAAAACTACGTCCACATGAAAACTCTCTTGGTCAAGCCCAGTATTACTAAGTCTAGCTGTCCTCTCTGTGGCTTCTTGGATCAGAGCTCTATATGAATGG
>NW_011108467.1:0-462 GCF_000146605.3 Meleagris gallopavo
TGTTAGAAATCGTCTAAATTCTCCCTACAGTCTTGGTGGGCCTTTTTAATTTTTTCCTGATTTAACTGTGGAAATGTCATTGTATTGCTACTGCTCTTCATGTAGTTGATTGGGTGGTACTGAAAGGCTCATTTCACAAAATATCTCACATTCAAACTCATATCTCATAACCAAGCAAAGGACAACCACAGAAATTAACCTTGTGTTGGTTAGCTGGAGAAAACATGGTTTAAATGGTTGCTCTTGGCATGTCCCAGAGGAACTGTGAATTAGATTTGGAGCCAGCTTTATTCCTCAGCTAATCTATGTGTGAGAGCTAAATAACGGAACCTGGGGGAAAGGTGAAAAAAAAGAGAACAGGTAATTAAATATTAGAAAAAAAGGGGAAAATAAAAATTTAGATTTATACATTTTATGTCTTTTGGCTGAAACTGTATTCATGGAAAAGGTAATCGAGTTGAC
>NW_011108468.1:0-403 GCF_000146605.3 Meleagris gallopavo
ATGATACTATCAGCCTATCAAACAGCCTTTCTTGATTTGCAAAGACAAAACCTGGACAGGAATCCCAGGCAAAGGGATAACCCTGTATTATAGAATGATTAACCTTCTTTCATCCCACTTATCAGGAATTTTTAAAATATGACCATGCCATCACCTGAGGCAAAGATGAATGTTCAGAGAGCTAACCTTGATAGTTTATTATGTTCGCAGGTGACTGTTCCACTTGGGCTCTGTATCGCGCACTGGCCATGCGGATACAGTGTACAAATGGAAAATACCCTTCGGACCTTGAGAAGAATAAAAGCAAGAGAGAATCTGTGATGGGTGGGAGAGGAAACGTGCACCTTGAAGCAGGGGACGCCCTGCTGGCACTGCCTATCGCATTCACCACCACCATGTACTT
>NW_011108469.1:0-359 GCF_000146605.3 Meleagris gallopavo
TTCGGTCCCTCTTTCCATGCTGGAGATGAGTAGATCTTAGGAATTTTTGTGTTGGTTTTGTTATCGTGTCAAAATGTTCAGAATTCTATTAACTGTTACACCATTTTCATTGCATGATGAATAAGGGATACATGACACAATCTGAGTTTTGTGGTGGAGTGAAAAATCCTGTTTCCTGTCATTATGTATCTTTGAGACCTTTACTGTCATAAAATATATGTTTCAGTCAAATGGTTGTAGATTCTATAGAGAAGGTAAATGAAATACTCATGGACTTCTCAATGCAAAAACACATTTCACATCTGAAATTTTGTGGAAAGACTGTGTGATTAGAGCTATTCTGAGAAAATGACTGAAAC
>NW_011108470.1:0-489 GCF_000146605.3 Meleagris gallopavo
ATAGAAACTCCAGGATCTCAAATAAGGGCACACAGGAGGTGACTATCACCAAACTGCCCTTGTTTGAAGCTAGGTGCAAGCACAGAAGGGACACTGTAGTCAAAGCCCTGAAATTTCAGCACTGCAGTGCTAACTCAGTGGCACAACACACAGAAAAACCAGGTGGGAGGCTGAGGAGGGGTGTGCCAGATCAACTCACCGTCCAGAGAAACCTGATTCCATAAAGAAATATACTTAAATAGAATGTAAATCTCCACCTGGAAAAAAGAAACAAAATACAAAAGGTGAACCAGAAATAGTTTCTGTTTAACATTTGTAACAAAACCTGAAACAACTGAAAAAAGCAATTCTGACACCTGAAAAGCATTCACCCACTTACTTAATCCTTCATTTGTAAACGTTGTGTGAGGATAAACTCATTTGAGGGTTTTCACACCACACTTGTTTGCACTGACAGCCAAGTTCAGAGTGAGCATGCAACATTCATAT
>NW_011108471.1:0-366 GCF_000146605.3 Meleagris gallopavo
ATGACTCTGCTGCTGGCGTCGCCTTGGAGCATCCTGCAGTGTGGGCAGTGTGAAAAAGATGTTGGTGTAGGGTCTGGTGACTGAGCAATAAGAGCTACCCACAGTTAGGTTTTATCATGTGACATTTGGTGTAGATGTGGCAAGATGTACAGCCTGAATGTGGTATTTCTTGATGGGGCTTCTGTTCTTGCTGTCCTGAAGCACGTTTGGTACCTCATGCAGTCACATATTTATAAGGAGAAAATTGTCCTTGTGGTTGTCTTACCTTGGAAAATGATCGCCTTTTCCTCCCAGGCCACGTGCAGGTGAATGAGCTGCTGTAAACAGAGACAGACCGTGCATCCCGAGGTGTCAGAGCAGTGGAAA
>NW_011108472.1:0-304 GCF_000146605.3 Meleagris gallopavo
ATGGATATTCTGCAGGTGACCTGCAAAGACACTGACATTCTGATTTCAGAACAACAAAAGGATCTGCAAGGGTGATTTGTCTGTTACAGTGCTGTCCACATACAGGTATTCTGCTGAAAACATACAAGCCGAAGTAAAGCCTACCTACTGCAGTAACACACTGAGGCATAGAAGAGATAAGCCCTGTCTTTATGAAAAAAATAAGAGACAAACAGTAATCCCTGCTTGTCAGCACTGCACCAATATTACATACCTTCCAAAGAAAGATGGAGATTGGTTAAAGCTATGCTGCTAAAAAAAAAAA
>NW_011108473.1:0-634 GCF_000146605.3 Meleagris gallopavo
CTGTTCCACTGCCTCACCACCCTCAGTGTGGAAGACCTTTTCCTTATATTTAACCTCAATTTTCCCTTGTTCTTTCCTTAAGGTATTGAAAGGCTGTTACCAGGTTACCTTGGAGCCTTCACTTCTCCAGGCTGAACAGCCCAGCTCTCCCTTCTTATAGGAGAGATGTTCCATCCTTCAGTTTGTATTTGTGGCTGTACTCTGGATGCACTCCCACAGCTCCATGTCTCCCTGCACTGAGGACTCCACATCTGGACGCAGCACTGCAGGTGAGGCCTCACCAGTGCAGAGCAGAGGGGTGGGGATTGCCTCCCTTCGCCTGCTGACTGTGCATCTTTGGATGCAGCCCAGGATATGGTTGGCTTTCTGGGCTGGAAGGGCCCATTGCTGGCTTGTGTCCAGCTCCCACCCACCAGTACCCTCAGGCCTTGTGGAGCAGGACTACGCTCAGTCCTGTCATCCCCCAGCATGTTTTGGTGGTGGGTGTTCCCTCATCCCAGCTGCTGACCCTGCACTTGGATTTGTGCCCACTGCTCAGCCTGTTGAGGTCCCTCTGGATGGCATCCCGTCCCTCTGCTGTGTCACTGCACCCCACAGCTCGGTGTCATTAGGGTGCACACAACCCCACTGTTTA
>NW_011108474.1:0-377 GCF_000146605.3 Meleagris gallopavo
GATGCAAGGAAATATGTGTCCATTCATTATTTCCGTCAAGACAAAAACCTGATGCAGTTTTCTGAGTTCCACTTTCTCCCTCCAAGTTGAGCATCCATATAGACTGCCACAGAAGGTACAGAAGGGTTCAACCTCCTTGGCTGGCTGCTGGAATCTGTAAATATAATTCCCATCTCAGCTACCTGCCCTCTTGATCCAGTTTGCAAGGAATCCTTGAGAGATTGCTCCCCTGCTCTGGTGCACCTTCACTTCATCCTGCTTCCAACGGACCTTTTAGCCTCCAGGAAATGAACTGGGGACTTACAAACAGAAGGCTGAGGCAGTAACATCTTAAAAGCAGTTCTAAGGAATAACAGTTCCATGTAATTGAAGAGAAG
>NW_011108475.1:0-510 GCF_000146605.3 Meleagris gallopavo
GGAAGGGGTTTGTATGTAAGCCTGACTGAATACATGGATGAGTCTCAGAAAATTGTCCCATGGCTTGAAGACTAATGGAACATAGCCATGGATAGCCCTTTAGACACAAGGAGACAGCAATGCTTGATTTTAAGTAAGTGAAAATGTAACAACTTTCTTCTAAACTTAATATTTTTAAAATATTTAGGTAGTACTGAGATATCCTGTAGGAAGTGATTCATTATTGTTTCCCACTCCGTTCATCACTGTTTTTTGAGAGAATTCTGTTTTCCTCACCCCATAAGAATTATTTTCTTGCAGCACGGTGTAGCAGTCTGATATACGGACTCAGATGTGAATGATCCAAATCATTTATTACAAGTTCTCACATCACTTATACACTTTCACAAGTTTTCTTTTTCTAGCTTTCCCATCCACCCCTACAACTTTCCCATCCACCTTTACATGTCAACAGAGCATTCTATAAACACTCTTCGACCATTCATGCAGGCACTTATCCAGTCAGAGCCA
>NW_011108476.1:0-337 GCF_000146605.3 Meleagris gallopavo
CCAGCAATTTTATTGCTCACAGCTTTTTTGAACCAAGAAGTGGTGAGCATGACCTTAGTGAGATGGTTTTTTTTCCCCCTCCCCTCCCTGGTATGAGGGGCAATTATTTCCTCCTAGAGAAGCGCAGTCAATACAGTGTCCAGAGGCCAAGTCACAATGTGTTCAACCCTTTGCCTTGGTCACCGACCTACATTTTCATTCAAACACTGGTAAATAGCGGCACTTCTTGTGTCTTTGAGATATTTATATAGCAGACGGGGGAAGATTAGTACTGGAGGTATCTCCTACTATTTTGGGGCCTGGGCTGCCTGCCAGTTTTACTTCTTGAGAAGCAAGT
>NW_011108477.1:0-524 GCF_000146605.3 Meleagris gallopavo
TGGGATCCTAGCAAAAAACGTTGGCATCTGCTTGTCTGAAAGAGCAGAGGGATACCATGAAAGAGGTGTGCACTCATGGCACGTGCTTGGTTTGGGCTGTGTGAGCGCCAGGGGAAAAAGAAAGAAAAAAAAAAGGAAAAGAAAAAAAGAAAAAAAAAGGATAAAAATCAATAGTATCTGGAATAATGTTTCTAATTTTAGGTTGAGATTCTATTAAAAAACAAACAAACAAACAACACAAAACCAAACAGAATAACCTAAGCCACTCTCCAGCAAAGTAGCAGCTGCCTTTATTTACTCACAGATAAAAATCAGCTTTTTAGGCTGATTTGCTCTGTTGAAACTATAATGTGGGCCTTTAGAAATAGTGCTCTGGATTATCTTTCCAAAAGAGGTCAATAGGAGCCTAAAAATCCTAGGTTTTCTAGGATTACTAACTTCACTGGTGAATCTCAAAGTACATTTCCACAAACGTAACTGCTACTACGCTTGCTTTAAAGCAGCAGAACTCAGAGCCACAAAAC
>NW_011108478.1:0-349 GCF_000146605.3 Meleagris gallopavo
CTTAGTCATTCTCAGCTTAGTCATTCTCAAGTTACATGTCCAGAAAAGCTGTCTCTTTCACAATTAACCTAAAGTGAACTATAATTTGTGACAGAATTTCAGGACTTTTTTGAAAATAAATTTCTACCTAGGAAGGTTCAGTGGATTATATATCCACTGGATATTTGGATTTTGGATTATATAATTTTTGCACTTGGACTTCGAAATGCGTAATTTCTTCTGTAAAGAGGTCTTATTTGAAATGAAGCATGTATTGATGCTGTAGGATCTGTCTTGGTTCACTATTTTTGAACTGGCTCAAGCAATTCTAATTATAAGCTGCTATCTAGAGCTGTTACTATTTGCCAGA
>NW_011108479.1:0-372 GCF_000146605.3 Meleagris gallopavo
TCTGGTCAGCCTCATGTCTGTCTGGGAGGATCATGGAGTGGATCCTTTTGGAAGAGATGTTAAGATACATGGCAGATGTGGAGGTGATCTGAGATAATCAGCACAGCTGCATCAAGGGCAGATCATGCCTGACCAATCTAGTGGCATTAGTGATGGCATTAGTGCCAAAGAAAGACAAAGAAAGGGCACCTGATGTTGTCTATCTGGATTTGTGCAAGGTGTTTGACGTGGTCTCACACCACACTTTTATCTCTGTGTTAGAGTGAGGTGGATTTCAAGGCTGGACTACTAAGTGGATAAAGCAACTGGTCATAGAGAAGGAGTTGTTGTCAGTGGCTCTGTGTTCAAGTGGAGGCTGGTGATGAGAGTTGT
>NW_011108480.1:0-412 GCF_000146605.3 Meleagris gallopavo
GCTGCTTTACTCTGTCCATTGCTCACTCCACCTCAGCAGCTCTGTCCACACTCACATGTGCTTCCAGTTTTATAGATGCCTGCTAAACCCCAAGCAGCATGGTGGAGATGGATGTTTTTCCCATCCCACCACAAGCTGGAAGACCTGCAGCACACAGCTCCGCACTCCCCAGCTCTGAGGCTGTGCTGTGTAGGAGCAGGCAGCTCCATTAGTGCCCATGCACCATTTGGAGGAGCTGATGAGCAATACCAGAACATCCATCCCAGCCATGCTGTAAAGGATTGTGCAAGGAGGTTGGAGCCTGGCAGAGGGGCTGCAGCCACCTGGAACACTACTGTGCAAAGCCTGCCCACCCAGCAGCACACACACACACAGGCTGTCTGCTTGCCAACAGAGATTTTCACATTTCCCT
>NW_011108481.1:0-497 GCF_000146605.3 Meleagris gallopavo
GCGTGTCAGCCAATCCTCCCAACTTCATATCATCAGCAAACTTGCTGAGGGTGGCCACTATCCCCTCATCAAGGTCATTGATGAAGATGTTGAACACGACCGGACCCAGCACAGACCCCTGGGGGACACCACTGGTTACAGGTCTCCAGCCAGACTCTGCACCACCAACGACGACCCTCTGCGCTCTGCCAGTCAGCCAGTTCTCAACCCACCCCACTGTCCACTCGTCTATCCCACACTTCCTCAGCTTTGTTATAAGGATGTCGTGGGAGACAGTATCAAATGCCTTTCTAAAATCAAGGTAGATTACATCTACCGCTCTTCCCCCATCCACCCAGCATGTGACAGCATCATAGAAGGCCACCAAGTTGGTCAAGCACGACCTCCCCTTGGTGAACCCATGCTGACTACTCCTGATAACCTCCTTTTCTCCCAGTTGTCTGGAGATGGTATCCAGCACAAGCTGTTCCATCACCTTTCCAGGGATGGAGGTGAGG
>NW_011108482.1:0-504 GCF_000146605.3 Meleagris gallopavo
GCCTCTGTAATTAATTCATAGTGGTTTTAGAACAGCTAGAGATTTAAGGTAGACAAGATGCAGCTCTGGAATCAGAGGCAAGCGGCTGGGCTCCTTGCTCTGCTTACTCTGGCATCACATAAAAATATAGAATTGATTTCTCAAGGAAAATAAAAAAAATTGGAAAAAACCCATCCCCATATGCCTCATTAACCCATAGAACAAAACTAAACAGGTTTGTTGGGCCAAATCACAGCTGTATTCCAGTAGGGCAGAGGAAGTGCAACAGAACCATAATTCTGTATTTATTATAATTAATTTACTACAACTGCCATCAAAAGGACCACAGGGCTGCTAACAAGAACCTCCCTAGAGTCAGAAGCATCACCTTCTACAAGCATATACAGATTTAAAGAAAAATTAAAGATAAATTTAACATTACTTTCGAAAACATCTATCATTCTTGTGCAGGTATTTTTTTTTCCCCTCTTCCTTCCTAAACTTCCTTATCTTATGAAGTTATAA
>NW_011108483.1:0-497 GCF_000146605.3 Meleagris gallopavo
TAATATATAAATATCTCGATGGCTGGTAAGGTGGATGTGAAACAAGGATTTCACAATCAGCATTGACCATATAATGCCATGTTCTCACTTAAGCAACAGACTGATACAAGTTTTTTGTGATTCATGTGCAGAGAGCAAAAAGAACAGCTGCAAAAGTTGAAAGAGTTTAAACCTGACATTTCCACGCAGGACTCTCCAAGATCACAGAACACAGGCACGAGACCAGGTGCCTTTCAGGTAAATATTCAGGTAAAAATTTCAAGACAATGTAATGTGCTGATGGTAATTGCTATCCGTGTGTATTTTAGGTCATTTCCGTGCTCTGATGATCAAACTTTTCTATGGAATTACCTCCCTAGCAGTCCTTACAACTTCATCTGTCTTTTGTTGAGGCAAAGCAACTTTGTGTTTTCTTTAGATTTTCCAGAGCCTGTTTTAGTCATTCAGTTCACTGTGTCTTCCAAGTCATTGGACCCACAGGAGACAGTAGCTCATGA
>NW_011108484.1:0-424 GCF_000146605.3 Meleagris gallopavo
TCGCCCACCTGGAGGGAGACATCGTGGGCAACATCCTGATGCTCTACAGCTGCAGCTGCCGGGTGAGAGCTCAAAGCGCTTCAGGGTGTCTGAGCGCCCAGCTGCAGCCCCTCCACATGGGGGGATGCTGAGATGGGCCTTCCCTTTCCAAAGGTCCCTCGGGGAATGGTTTGTGCCCAGATGAAGATCCAAGCCCTTCCCTTCGTGTTGCCCCCACGTGTCCCCCTTGCAGCCCTTGTCCCGTCCTACAGTTGAAAGAATGTTCTTCTCTCTTGGGCCTCAGGACTTGCAGACAAGCTCGCGCTGGTGCAGAGCATCACGACTGCAGCTCTGCCTTCCAAGCTGTGGGTGATTCTGCATGCTTTAACCGCTCCTTGAGGGAAGCTCTGGACATCCTGATGGTGAGTGCCTAGAGACAGGGCTG
>NW_011108485.1:0-589 GCF_000146605.3 Meleagris gallopavo
AAAAAAAAACAACAAACCAAACCAAAAAAACAGTCCAAGAAAATCCCAGGATTTATAACTGGAACTTTCACTTCCAAGAAAGCCAGTTGTGAAATGTATCGATACTGAACATTCACTAATTTATTACCTAAATTTATATTTTGAATATGAGGTAAGCTTTGAAGCTTTAGAAGTTGACATAATTAAACATCCAAATTTTAAGTAGAAGCTAGGACTTCTCTATTAGCAAATTCCACAGAATTAATATCATGGCCCAGGTGAAACACAACTGAAATCAAGAAGTGAAACTGAAAACATTCCCAGTTATATATAATGTAACCCAATAAGTTTCACCCTTTAAGGCCATGTTAATAGAAATATATAGAGTTAGATTTAAAAAAAATTTAAAAAAAAAAAAACAAAAAAACAAAAACAAAAGAATACCTAACCCAACGCTCCACGGCTCCCTTCTACAAATCAAAAAAACAAAGTTACATGAGCTGCAGAACACCAAACTCACCTGTTGCTATACTTCTAACATCTCATAGGCATCTCTGAAGCATCCTACATAGATGTGTTTTTCCCATGGCTTTAGCATAATTACAGGATG
>NW_011108486.1:0-432 GCF_000146605.3 Meleagris gallopavo
GACATTTGTGTCTTCCAAGATTCATAATAAGCAAACTGGGGCTACTTTCAAGCTGCTGAAAAGGTTCCTTTAAAAGGTGGCTCAAAGAAAATGATGGTGTCAGTATTATTTGCCCAAGTCAGTGTGGAGTACCTACTTTTCACTTCTACCCTGTTCAAAAATTTTACTTTGTCAGCTGTATCTGTATCAATTTGGTGCAGATTGCTACAGATCTGCAGTACTCACAGGGACAATAAGAGGAGCTGATATCATTGTTTTGTGCTCCAACTGCAACAGAAAACAAGATGGGCAGGTGTTAAAACATACTACAATGACTCAAAAAGTAAGCGGTAGCTACTAATATCCAGCGTCAGTTAAAGACAAGCCAGTGAGAATTAAGTCTTGATTTTAGCTATTAAGGTCTCAAAACTCAACTTAAGCAGTGTCCCTTAA
>NW_011108487.1:0-535 GCF_000146605.3 Meleagris gallopavo
CCTCCTAGATTGGGAAAAACAAACACTGAACCACACTGGTTGGCCTCTCTACAATCACACTTGATGCATAATTAAAATAACACTGTGAATAAGTTACTTTTTATAATCTCAGCAGGAAAAAACAACACAAAATGAATACGAGTTGAGTCTACTCTATCTGAGAAAACACCACTGTTGACAAACCTACATAATCAGAATTGGAAGACACAAAGCACTGTTATCTTTGTGCCTTCCAAGAGGGATGGCTCTTCACTACTTGGGAAGCTTACCAGGCCTGGGTAGCTTCCACAGAATGAGAGAAAGAATTGAGACTACCCAACTACAACTTGCTGTCATTAATAGAAATATGAAATTGCACAGGAGATTTGAATCTACTAAGTTTTTATCTCCTACCTGAAAGGGTAGCTGTACCAGCACTGTCGTGTGTCCCAAACCAGGGTGCCTGAAGGGAAAGTCAAGTTTATTATTCTGCTGGTCTTTTAATTCCCTATTATCTAAGGCATCAACCATACAGTTCCAGTTCACTGAAATTTTA
>NW_011108488.1:0-330 GCF_000146605.3 Meleagris gallopavo
GGTTTTGCCTTAGTGCTATAAAATATCTGGGAACCACTAGCACCTCTCTGTTGTACTCTGCTACCAGTAGATATACCACGTCCTCTTGGTTTTATCTTCCTTGGGTTGGAGAGATGTCATATAGAACTGCTGCAGGTGGTAAATATTCTTCTGAAACTTGTTCTGACAATAGGGGAAATCTATGTGTTCTAATTTAAAAAAAAAAAAAAAAGTACTCCACCCCCCATCTCCATGACAGCCTGGCACCTAACTTGTAGCAGATGTGTTTCCATTCAGAGATTCAAATCAAGACCAAAATGTATTCTTCAGAAATTTACTTAATCATTGTTC
>NW_011108489.1:0-650 GCF_000146605.3 Meleagris gallopavo
AATAGTTTATAAATACCTGAGGTGTGGCGGCCATAGCGGTGAGGCCAGTCTCTTTTCAGTGGTACGTGGAGACAGGACGAGGGGAAACGGACATCAGCTGCAGCATAGGAAGTTTCGCACGAATGTGCGTAAGAACTTCTTCACGGTGAGGGTGACGGAGCACTGGAACAGGCTGCCCAGGGGGGTTGTGGAGTCTCCTTCTCTGGAGATATTCAAGTCTCGCCTGGACGCCTGCCTGTGCGACGTGGTGTAGGGAACCTGGTTTGGCAGGGGGTTGGTCTCCATGATCTCTAGAGGTCCCTTCCAACCCCTACAATTCTGTGAATCTGTGATTCTGTGACCTTCCCCTGGTGAAGCCGTGCTGGCTGTCTCAGATCACACGCTCATTCCTCATGTGATCAAGCATGTCATCCAGGATGATCTGTTCCATGATCTTCCCAGGCACAGAGGTAAGACTCACCAGCCTGTCCACCAGTTCCCCCGGCTCCTCCTTGCTCCCTTTCTTGTAAATGGGAGTGACGTGACCCTTCTCCAGTCATCCGGGACCTTACCTGACAGCCAAGCTTTCCAAATATGATGGAGAATGGCTCGGCAACCACCTCAGCCAGCTCCTTCAGAACCCTGGGATGCAGGCCATGCGGCCCCATAGA
>NW_011108490.1:0-554 GCF_000146605.3 Meleagris gallopavo
AGTTCTCATGAAAGCCTTGTTTCTTTTTTGACTGCAAAAATTATTAATAGAATTATTATAAAAGTTATTATAAAAGAAATCCCAGAATAGACAGAATGACTGAATCATTCATCTCTGCTATGGATGAAGTCCATATGTTGTGCTGCATAATCCACTACCTAGGCCTCCCTGCATTTAAAAAGATTAAAGAATAACTAAACTATTCTGTTGTTATAGTGTTAGTTCTAATAAAAATAATTTTAAACATCTTATATTATCTAATTTATTTTCTTACTGAGATCATATTGAACTAGCACCTCACAGGGCAAAACGGATCCTGAGCCTTTTTCCTAAGACATTTTACATAGATTGTATTAATGGGCTATAATTATCCCTGAAGTGCAGGTCTAACAGTGAATTTTACTAATTTTACTGTGAACTTGGATATCTAACCTGTAAAACTAAGTTAATGAAACTACACAGGTACAAGGCCTTAGCCCACAGGAAACACCAGATAATTAGTTTACTTTACACCTTCCATAGAGACATTTTGTTTGACATTTTGTTCCTGCCCA
>NW_011108491.1:0-837 GCF_000146605.3 Meleagris gallopavo
ATACAGATATGCTGTTATCTAATTAGCAAAATAAACATAAAGGCAATCTTTTGACATTACTTCAGAATATATTTGCTTTCAGACCAGTAACCATAGTAATCTTACACCAAAGCCTCATCATGTTTGTTACTCAGACACTAACAAATAGGATAATGAAAGCAGATCTCAGACACACTCTCACTGGAACACCTGGCTTCTGACCCAAGTGGGGGGAAAAACAGTTCTTAGCATGAAGAGTTTGTTTTCTTGACCTGGTTTTACGCTTAGATCAGAGCTCCCGATTTTGCAAAACACATCTTCAAGATGAAATTTGCATGAGCTACCTTCCCCTTTATCTAAAGCCCTACAGTACAAATAAGGATATACTTGACTAAAGCAAAAATAAAATAAAGTAGTTTTCTAATCATTTATTCAGAACTGAAGCTTATCTAAACAGATAACACGTTTAAAATTTTGACTTCAAATCAACATTATTTTGTTCTAAGGAGAGCAGAATTTTAGCTCTTTCACACATGCACACATAACATATACGTATATCTATTTCTGAAGAAAGCTGTTAAATAAAATGGAATAATGTAGCATATCACCTGAATTTCATCTTTAAAGATGCAAGGAACAGTCCACATTTGTAATTTAGTTTTGCATTTGGAAGACCTTCCTCCTTTAATACATAAAGCATTAACTGCGTATGCAGAAGGCAAGTATGACAAAACAATCAGTTCATCTGAGAGTAATTCAAACTTCAATTTCGCATGTTGAAACAATTGAAAGCACAGCAATGAAAGCAGAGTAGTAAAGTCTTAGGGCACAGCAAGTGAGGACATACTCAAATACAGC
>NW_011108492.1:0-915 GCF_000146605.3 Meleagris gallopavo
TGGAATACCTGAAACCACAGAAGTCACAGACTCATAGAATCAATGGTCATGGAATCATAGAACCACAGAATCACAGTACCATAGAATTACAGGATCAGGGAATCGTTTAGGAGGGACGAGACCCCTAAGGTCACGTCAGGAGATGTGCCATGTATTTTCTGCTCTCTTTAAATAGCCAACATCACAAGTCCCCACGTTACATCCAGAAATCTGTATCGCATGTGTGACACAGCACAGTGCTGCCTCTGTCCATGAGGACAGTTGGTCATTAGGACACACAGGCAGGGAATCCAAGGCTGGGGGTCAAAATTGGCGTTAGGTTCTGTAGTCGCCAAGTTGTGTGCCTGAGCTTCAGCAGAACAAAGGTGTCCCATGGGTTTTGTTCCTGTCATGATACAGCCTCCTGTCGTGGCTGAAAGTGAAGCTTGTTTTATCCAGACGAAAGGAAAGAACTAATGGAGCACTGATCAATGGCTCAGAACTGCAAACAAGTCAAGGATTCTTCAAGGAAAGGTGATATGCCAAGTTGAAGCGCTCCATCTGACAGAACAGCCAGCTGGTCACAGCTTCACGGGGCATTTCCCATAAATAAGAGAGCTGTTGTGGGTTATCTCTGAAAGGAGCAGTTCAGCGTTTGCTTTGGGAACTGCCCAGAGAGCAGCCAGCTGGAAGAGCTTCCTGTGGGCTGATTCTGCTCTGCGCAGTATTTGTCAGACCTTATCAGTGCTGCCTTATTCACTGTATTTAAATGCAACGCGGCATTATTCCTACTCTGGAGTGCTTTTGGAAAGAACCCATGAATTGTCCGTGCTGCCATCACTGAGGAATATTGGCTGAGGTGAGGAACAGGCTGTTTTTGTGATAAACACAAAGCAGGTGGGTGACACTTGATAGCAGTTTCACGTTAAAGCTTCT
>NW_011108493.1:0-466 GCF_000146605.3 Meleagris gallopavo
ATGGTATCGGGTTGGGTGAGTGGGGATGTCTGTCCTTTTCTTGGTTGCTTTTTCTTACTCCAAAATTTAAATGTGATTACAAATGGGAGTCATGGTTATTTGGATAGGAAAGGAGAAAGACAGGTAGGAGGGTAATGCCTGAATTAAAAAGACAGCAGAGGTGGAGGAGGAAGTTGTAAGAGAAGACTTTCCTTCCAAGGCCAGCTCATTTCCAAGGCAATGAGAGAAATTTATGACCTTCTTTAGGCTGTGCCCGGCTGACTTGTATCCTTAGCTACACCATTATAATTGGTACCTGTTTTTGTTAGCCCTTGCAGCAGAGAAACCAACACTAGATGAGTTCACAGATACAAAACGATCTCCTCCTCGTGACAAGGTGGTCCTTCCAGCCAGTGATTGAGGAATTCTTGCCTCCTGTGGAACTGGAGGCAATGGCCTGTGGACAAACATTGTTCTGCTCTTCTTT
>NW_011108494.1:0-413 GCF_000146605.3 Meleagris gallopavo
AGTGAAGAATTAGCTGACTTAACGGTAAATTTTTTTTTCAAATTATAATTATAAACTATTTGTGTACGTAGTGAGAATTTTGTAGTATTTAGAATAAAGTTAGTGATGGTGAATTTAGGTACGTTCTATTTTTTTTTCCAAGATATGCATTAAAATAACAGATGCATTGTGGATACCTGTAATATGAAATGAAGCTCGAATATAGAGAGTTGTAAATAGAGGTTTTCTGAAGAAAA
This sequence comes from Meleagris gallopavo, assembly GCF_000146605.3. Classification (NCBI taxonomy): domain Eukaryota; kingdom Metazoa; phylum Chordata; class Aves; order Galliformes; family Phasianidae; genus Meleagris; species Meleagris gallopavo. The sequence continues at coordinate 237 of NW_011108494.1, forward strand.
CAAATATCACTTCTATCTTCAAGAAGGAACCAGTGAACTACAGACTGGTTCAGCATCACCTTGATCTCTGTGAAGGGGATAGAATAGCTTATCCTGGAAACTGTCTTTTGGCACACAAAGGAGAAGAAAATAATCAGTACTCAGCATGAATTCACCAAGCGGAGATTATTCTTAACC
>NW_011108495.1:0-486 GCF_000146605.3 Meleagris gallopavo
AAAATTGCTTGCAAATATAAATATATTGTTACTTCTCAGACTGATATATTTTTATTGTTGCATTATGTGATAGGGTCTTTAGACATAAACATTCTTATTACTATAACACTGCGTTTTCTATAGGGTTGTGTATTACCCTGTAGAGTTGTGTGGACGTTTGGATATGATTAAAAGGAAAAATAAATCACTGTTTTTCGTAACTGTTTCCCTTATTCAGATATTGCAGATCCCTGATCTACAATGGTTGTGTACATTAATGTGGATACCTGATTAGAAGTGATATTTTGCATTACAAGATGTGTTCTAAGTTATTTTGCAAGTTAAAGCTGATGATATAATGCCTGCCCATCAGATTGTTTCAAGAAGTATTTATTGTATGAAATTTCTAAATAAAACATTGAATTTTTTTTTTCAATTAACTATTAGATATTTTATTTACAGATAGTAGGGGCTGTGTATGAACCTGTGCCGGACGGACTGTACTCT
>NW_011108496.1:0-387 GCF_000146605.3 Meleagris gallopavo
AAAAGATTTATACTAAAATACTTAAAAATTGAAGACTTTTTATGTTATTGGTATCATTAAGCTTTGTTGGTTTATCTTTAGCAAATGCTAACTGATTCCAAAGTGAAAAATACCCTTTTTAGTAAGGATAGCCTCCCATGGCTGCAATTCTGTGGGTAAAGGCATTGTAATTAAAGTGGCATGGCAGGAAAGCTTTAAGTTAGCAGGGCATTTGCACTTCACACATTCCAAATACCAGAATTCTAAGTTTGTGAGCAGGAGGAAGTAAGGCCTTCCAAATTCTTAATGAATAGTGTTGAACCTCTCAGGGTCTCAGGGCAATTCTTTTGCTACAGATCTGTATTCCCGGTAGGAGAGCATATTGTGTGAATTGTGGATTTTTTTTTT
>NW_011108497.1:0-709 GCF_000146605.3 Meleagris gallopavo
GTGCAAGGAAACATTGCTTTGAGCCCACACTCTGCACCGTATCCCCAACTTCTGTGATTGCTGCTGTTAATGGATGCAGTCTGGGGCTGCTGGGGGATGGCTTTATTTTTAGTTTTCCGAGCCCTGGCTCTGCAGAAGCATCTTAATTGCTATTCTTTAGCTGGAAAATGAAACACAGATGCGTTGCCTTACCGAGGTCCAGCAGCTTCCCGCATGGTCCCGCATGGCGCAGAAGGGAAAACAAGGGAACCTGCAAAGGGCTGCGGGGTCAGGGCTGTTCACCAACATTAGCCCAGCAAAAACAATCCATGCATACTCTTAATAGATAGAGGGGGGCACTGCCCCATCGATTAATGGAGTGTCCAATGTGCAGGCAGCCCCCCAACCTACCCTCTGTGCTGTATCTACCTGCAAAGAGAAACTCCTTTTATATATATATATATATATATCACCTCATTATACCCACGTATATTCAATTATACTCTTATTCGTGGCCTTCAAAATGGGAATAAACAATAATAAGAAGAAATCTTAAGCATTGGCATGTTTCAGCACAGACGAGCACGCCAGCCCCCCGCACACCATCTCCAGCAGGCAGAGGGCTGGGGTGACGGCTGCAGTCCCTCCCCATGCTGCAGGGTCCCACATCCCATCCCTCCCACAAAGCCTGCATTTACTGACGCAAATAGCTTTTTTCCATCAGTGGAAC
>NW_011108498.1:0-668 GCF_000146605.3 Meleagris gallopavo
TACCGGAACAAATATTTCACAAATATCAATAAGAATGTAAAGTCAGTAAAATTGAGTACAATAAGGGAATGAGAAAACTAGAGGCTCTTTGTATAGAAAGTGAAGATGGTGGTACTTCTTCTGAGAGAAGAAATTTAAAGGAGAAGTCATCATATTGATTGACACTACTTTTGATAAACCTGTAATTAGATTTCTTTCTGATACTATCTTACTCAAGTGTTGACTAGCCTACTAAATCAACTGGATTAAGGAAAAGAACACACACAAAAAAACAACAATTCTGCCCTAAAACTGTAAAAAGGAACATGGCTTTATGAATTCTTAAAATCATGAAATGTTATTAATGGTATCACAGCATTACTGGCATAAGATGCAAGAGCTTTTCTATACAAATTTTCCTTTTAGACCAGTGACAATCTCATACAATACATGCTGTGCTCTGGAGTTCCATGGAGAAGAGAAAATAACTTAGTGATCTGACAAATGTTTTCCTTACCAAGTCTGAGAACATTTTATTTGTTCAAAAGAAGTGTCAGGTATAACTGGAGCCAGAACACTAAACAGTTTTTTCAGTTCCTATGGTTTTAGTCATTTGGATAAGATCAGAACAGTCAAAGAATTTGAGAGAAAAAAGGAACTGAATATTTCCTCTATGCCAAGTGGCCTTG
>NW_011108499.1:0-425 GCF_000146605.3 Meleagris gallopavo
CCCTTCACCATCTTTGTGGCCCTCCGCTGGACTCTTTCCAAGAGATCCCTGTCTTTTTGTACTGGGGAGCCCAGAACTGGACACGGTACTCCAAGTGAGGCCTTACCAGGGCTGAGTAGAGGGGGAGGATCACCTCCCTCGACCTGCTGGATGCTCTTCTTAATGCACCCCAGAATGCCATTGGCCTTTTTGGCCACGAGGGCATACTGCTGGCTCATGGCCAACCTATCGTCCACCAGGACCCCCAGGTCCCTCTCTGCAGAGTTCCTCTCCAACAGCTCACCCCTCAGCCTGCATTGTGCATGCAATTATTCCTCCGTAAGTGTAAGACCCTACACTTGCTTTTGTTGAACCTCATCCAGTTTCTTACTGCCCAGCTCTCCAGCCTGTCCAGGTCTCGCTGAATGGCAGCACAGCCTTCAGGC
>NW_011108500.1:0-465 GCF_000146605.3 Meleagris gallopavo
ATTCCTAAAGAACAAAGTTCATCAGAGGATGAGGAACCACCATCTTTCTGTGAAGGCAAGGACATTACTTCTCCAGAACACACTGCTACCTAACCCAGCTTCACAGGTGAGGCATTAACATATCCTTCAGCAGTAACGTTCCAGGAACTCTTGGAACAGTTCTCTCCCTGATGGAGCTGCTCTATCTAGCTTCGACTTGAAGTTAGAAAAGAAACAAGGTTTAACTTTAGGAAGAAAATCCCCAGTAAGCAATTGGCTTCAGTAGACTTTCATTTGGAGGAGTTAAATCACCTGAGCAACAGCCGTCAGTGGAACAAAACTGAGAGACTATGACCAGTTCTGAGGATATGGAAGGTTATGACAGGATCAAAAGATGGTGAAATACCTCAAGTGTCTTTAGGACACAGGAACACCATTCCAAGCTTGTCTCCAGAGGTATTTTCTCTCTGCCTCCTGAACATGGAG
>NW_011108501.1:0-460 GCF_000146605.3 Meleagris gallopavo
CAGCTGTGAGGCAGGGAATTATTATGCTTTTTGGCTGGGTCCTACATAAATAATGGTCTGAGCAGGAGATTCCTGTTTCTAGCTGTTCCGAGTGCTGTCACTGTCAGCAGGTAACTTGCAGTGCTGTGGCCCTCTCTCAGCAGGGGTGTTCCCTGGGCACGCTGTGTTCCTGGCCCCAGGTGCAGATCCTGTCTGCGTCATTTTTGCCTCCACAACTGCAGGATCCAAAAGGGACAGGATCTGTCTTGTCTTATCTCCTGCCTTGTGCTGCTGGGAGCTGCAGGGAGACATCTTCTGGGACAGGGGCCACTTGGGTGACCCCAGAGAAATTCCTCTGCACTGTGTCTCTGGGAACGTCACCAGGAGCTCCTTCGGTGACAGCTGGAAACAAGCAGCATCCCATCTGTGTGTGCCCCTTTTGACAGCAGGGATGGAGCTTGGATCCCTGCGGGCTTTCCTG
>NW_011108502.1:0-402 GCF_000146605.3 Meleagris gallopavo
TCTATGAATAGAAGAGTGAATGGGTCTCATTGCCCAAGAAACATGGGAAGGTACAGAACAACACACGGCAAGATTTTCTAATTCAGTCCTGGTGAATGAATATTCCAGGGATTTTCCTTTGGATTCTTGAAGAAACTCTTGGAAAGCTCGATCTAGAACTCATTCAGAATCCCATTTCCTATTTTTACATTTTTTCAGAAGCAAGTTCTACAGTGATGGAAATGCTGGTATGTAAGGTAATTAAAACCTTTCTGCTTTCCATAGGAGCAACAAGTATTGCAAAGTACTTCGTAAGAGTGAAAAAGAAGGCATTTAATGTTATGAGACACATCACTCTGTGTGGGCTTTTCATTATTAATAGTTATTAATTGTTATAAACGATCACGTTTTAACTCCAGCTCT
>NW_011108503.1:0-394 GCF_000146605.3 Meleagris gallopavo
AAAGGTAATATTTCACAGGGAAATCTAGGTATTGAAGCCGGTATGTTGTGATTTATGTATAGCAGAAAGATACCTGCATTTATTATGAAAATGTAAGCTTATGAAGAATCTATCATATTGCTTGGTAAATTGTATAGGAAATGTTTGCATTTCCTGGATAAGTTATATTTTGTGTTTCCTGTTCATAATTTTCCAACTTTGTCCTGAGCCCATTGGAACTTCTTGTTGGTTTTCTGTTAGATTACGCAGCCGTTGCTCTAAAGCTTGCGTTCCTGACATTCTGATGTGTTAGAACTTGGCCTGGACAGTTTCCAGGTGTTGCATTATGAAAGAAAGACTAATTATTTTAACTGATAGTACTTTTATTAAATGCACATTTGTCAGCCAGTCTGGA
>NW_011108504.1:0-511 GCF_000146605.3 Meleagris gallopavo
AAGTTAGTTACGACACCATCCAGATACTACGTGGGAAGAGAGTTACTAGAGGCTAGCTGCCAGTCAACCCTCACGAAGAACTGCTCCTGTACTCCTTGGCAGCAGGTATCTACAGTAAAAACTGCAAGGAAACTTCAGAAGATTCTGTCCCCCTCAGACACCGAACTAAAACAGACAAATTGAAGGAAAATTACAGAAAAATCTATTACATTATGTCACATAAGCTTGTATAGACGACAGTTAACATTAAGTCAGTAAGCTGTGTTCTGACAAGGGACTCAAGTTAATCTTTGCTTCTCAAGAAATGCATGGAGAGAATTTTTTTTATTTTAAATGTTTACTAGTGAATAGTTGTATATCTGAGAACAATACGCCTCCCAGGACAGATCTGTCTAACCTCATCAGCCAAGGAGAAAAAAAAATGTAGCCAAATGACCCACAAAGTGGGGAAAAATCCATGCTACATTTGACATTTGGCCAAGGAGAACAACCCACAAAAATGAACTGAATT
>NW_011108505.1:0-801 GCF_000146605.3 Meleagris gallopavo
TTGTCAGGAGCTGTGGGGGGTCCCCAGGAGCTGTGCTCCCCAGCGGGGCCACAGCCCACCTGCACTGCTGCATGGTATGCTTCCTTCTAAACCAAACGGATGAATGAATGATGGGTGCAGAAGGAAGAAAACAGAGCTGAGCAATGGGTTCAGGCAGGCACTGAGCCCCAGAGCTGGGCTCTGTGCTCCTGTTATGACAGCCCCTGGGCAATACAGGGCACAGGACGGGGGACCTGGTGCAGAGCATGCTGCTCATGTCCAGACCTGTGCTCACTGCACACAGCCAAGGACTGGGGCTTTGGTTTCTGCAGGTAAGCACAGAGTCCTGGTGCCTGGGGAGCTGAGCTTCAGCGCTGCTCTTTGTGGTGCCTTTGGCTGAGAGCAGAGATCCCTGAGCTGCATTTCTGCCTCCAGGCTCCTGCTCCTGCCCTAAACTGGGACAAATGCAAAGGCAAAGAAATTCCTGACAGCGGGGGCAAAGATGGCACCAAGTATGGAACACCAATGCCCAGCACAGCCCCAACCTGACCCCTGCTGACCCGGGGGGTCCTGAGCCCTCCCCCAAAGGAGGCACACAGCTGTGACGGAGCTGCCCTGGGCACAGGGCTGTGGGGCACTGAGCTGACACAGGTTCACCACCAGAGATGTGAGCGCATCATTCATCCCGGTGCCTGGAAAATGTGTCTCAGAGGTGCAGTACTGCGAATCAAAGCCCTGAGCAGGGAGTGGAGGCCATCCTGATCCATCCAGAAAACGGCTGTCAGAAACCACAGAGGTGTGGGATTTCTGAGGAAACACGAA
>NW_011108506.1:0-496 GCF_000146605.3 Meleagris gallopavo
ATTTCCTAGAGCTGGTTTCTGATTTATTCCTGGTTGCTAAAGCATGGCATTAAGCACAAGCACTGGTATTGTCTAGCCCAGGAATTTGGATAGGGATCGCTAAGGCTGGTTACTATGGAGTTAAAAAACCTGTTGGCTTTTGTGATGAGTCCAGCTTCTCCCTACCGTGAGAGAAATCGAGGATTAGGGGAAACAGTTGATTTTAAGCATTCATCTAAAGACTCGCCATCTGAACATTGGGCATTTGTATCATTTAAAGCAGATAAGTTATAATATTAATTATTTCCACGTGTAATTGCTTCTTTTTCAAGACTTTCATGTGGGTTTTCTGTGTATTGCTTTTAACTGCCTTTTTTGTGTCAGTACATTAGAATGTCACAGTGCTGTCCATAACTAAACTAGCTGAGCCTTTTCTATCTGAAATACAATGGCAATTAAAAAAAAAAATCTAGAATATTTGTGGACATCCCGATTTTTTTTCTGTTTTGAAGGTTGC
>NW_011108507.1:0-433 GCF_000146605.3 Meleagris gallopavo
ACGGCCTCATCAGCACAGCCGTAGCCTGCCACCACCGCCTGCACAGCCCCATGTACTTCTTCCTGCTCAACCTCGCCCTCCTCGACCTGGGCTGCATCTCCACCACTCTCCCCAAAGCCATGGCCAATGCCCTCTGGGACACCAGGGACATCTCCTATGCAGGATGTGCTGCTCAGGTCTTTTTCTTTCTCTTCTTCATCTCAGCAGAATATTTCATTCTCACCATCATGTCCTATGACCGCTATGCTGCCATCTGCAAGCCCCTGCACTACGGGACCTTGATGGACAGCAGAGCTTGTGCCACCATGGCAGCAGTTGCCTGGGCCACTGGGGTTCTCTATTCCCTGCTGCACACTGCCAATACATTTTCACTGCCTTTATGCCAAGGCAATGCCATCAATCAGTTCTTCTGTGAAATTCCCCAGATCCTCAA
>NW_011108508.1:0-447 GCF_000146605.3 Meleagris gallopavo
ATCAGCTTCCACCTGCTAGCAATACAGATAGATGAAGGTTAACGAGCTGACAGGGTTCTTGTGTGAATGATGTCAACAGGAAAACCTTCAGTGCTCTCTCTCTCTCTGAACTGCTAAGAGAAGGAAACTCTGCCCATCCATCTGGTGCAGTACTGTGGAATGAAAGAACAGCGAGCTCCTGTGAAGCTATGCCAAATCCGAGCCCTGAGGTTTGTCTCAAAACATTAGTGCCATCTGACAAGGCTGCCTGCTTTCCTCCCAATTTTACCAGGGGAACATTCATCAACCACAACTCAGATATTCTAACATCTGCTAGCTCCTGACAGTGAAGAAAGTACTAATATTGAGATACAAGTTAAAAAAGTGGCATTTTAACATTTTAAGCATGCATTTAAATGCAACAAAACCAGTACCTTGTTCAATTTATATCTTTTATTTTCCTTTAAC
>NW_011108509.1:0-503 GCF_000146605.3 Meleagris gallopavo
AAAGTTCCGAGTTTCATGTGTTAATGTGTTCAAATGATATTGCTAGAAAAGAATCTTTAGACACAGTAGGTAATGAACAACATGTTTAGGTCTAGAACCTGAAATAGTTTCCAAAACCAGTAAGTCTAGTTAAGGTTTGTCAGGAAAAAGTGAAATCTTTTCAGTTAATTTCTTCAACCTCTACTTACTCGAACATTTTCCTCCCTATCATACTACATGTTTAAGCAGCTCTAATGCATATAAACAAAAAATGATTTCCCAGGATAAATATGCAGGTGCTTTTTTCTATAAATGTCTTTACATTTTTTCCACATAATCTGTACAGGATTTTGGAATATAATTTGGTGCCCAGTTTTTGTTACTCTTCACTGAGTGACCAAAATGTGCTCGAGATTTGTAGGTACAGGGGCACAATGCTATGTCCTCTACTGAGGGCTAAGTATGGTGTATATGTTGTACTGAAGGACCTTCACATGAAAATCTTTTCCCTGAAGATTACTGCC
>NW_011108510.1:0-481 GCF_000146605.3 Meleagris gallopavo
CAGGCCTGTAGTTCTCCGGATCTCCTTATGACCTTTCTTGTAAATGGCAGTCACATTGGCAAGCCTCCAGTCTTCTGGGACCTCACCAGTCAACAAGGAGCGCTGATAGATGATGGAAAGCGGCTCAGCTATCACCTCCACCAGTTCCCTCAGCACTCTCGGGTGGATCTCATCTGGCCCCATAGACTTGTGGCAGTCCAGTTGGAGTAGTAGGTCTCTGACTGTTTCTTCCAGAATCATAGGGGGGTTAGTGTGCTCCCCATCCGAGATTATCAGGTCAGAGAGAGGAGTATCCTGAGGATAACTGGTCTGACTTTTAAAGACAGACGTAAAGAAGGCATTCAGAACCTCTGCCTTTTCCTTATCCTCAGTGGTCACATTTCCAGCCTCATCCAGCAAAGAGTGGATATTCTCCTTTGTCCTCCTCTTACTGTTAATGTATTTATAAAAGAGTTTCTTATTCCTTTTCACCCCAGCAGCC
>NW_011108510.1:2720-3154 GCF_000146605.3 Meleagris gallopavo
CCTTTGTTCCTATCTTCCTGGCCTTGCCAGCAGATAAGAGGGAGCAGGCAGACGCCCACTTGTATCTTGCCTTCACAGGATACAATGGTATTACCCCCCCAGTCTCCCATAGCAAACAGGAGTTATTTGGTCACAGGCTAGATCTTCCACCAGTATACTGTCCTGATCACTATCTTCCAAAGGCAAACCACTAAAATTGTCCACACACTGATATTGATTGCCACACAGCAACACCCATCACTCATATTCTAGACAAGTCAGTCTTATCAGAAGAAATACCTCAGGCAGCAAGCTTTGACCCAAAAAACAAAGAAAGAAGGATTCTCATAGAAGTGGGAAGAGAAATTCTGTTCAGCTTGAATATATTCATGTATTTCTGTCTCTTTCATATTAAGAGCCCTCCTGGACTCATCTGTTGAAGTTAACTCCATGGT
>NW_011108511.1:0-373 GCF_000146605.3 Meleagris gallopavo
CCCAACCTCCCTGGGCAGCCTGTTCCAGTGCTCCGTCATCCTCACCGTGAAGAAGTTCTTACGCACATTCGTGCGAAACTTCCTATGCTGCAGCTTATGCCTGTTTCCCCTTGTCCTGACTCCACATACCACTGAAAAGAGACTGGCCTCACCGCTATAGCCGCCACACCTCAGATATTTATAAACCTGGATCAGGTCCCGTCTCAGTCGTCTTTTCTCAAGGCTAAACAGGCCCAGTTCACTTAGCCTTTCTTCATAGGGGAGATGCTCCAGGCCCTTCACCATCTTTGTGGCCCTCCGCTGGACTCTTTCCAAGAGATCCCTGTCTTTTTTGTACTGGGGAGCCCAGAACTGGACACAGTACTCCAGATGA
>NW_011108512.1:0-501 GCF_000146605.3 Meleagris gallopavo
CAGTAGCTTAAAAGCCATTTCGGAGTATTGCTGAGATCAAGCACTTTGTTATTCACCAGTATTAACAACTTCTTACAGACATCATCACTTCTACTTCACCTTCACCAGAAGCGTTGTGGTTATGGAATGCTCTTACAAATATTGCAAACCATTCCTCTCCCAGGAAGAAGAAACAGAAGCAGCTACCACTGACCTCTGGCCTCAGGACCTGTGCTGCACACACCTGCAACTCAGGTAGGCCCTGCAAGGTCAATCTCCCAGAAATCCTAGAAACTACAATTTTGTGCACTCCTGACTGGCTCCACACTCAGGAAAGCGTAACTTCCAGCCAAAATGCTGACAGATGTGGGTAATGCACAAAAATTGCACAAACATATAGCTAATGCAGTTACTTTCCAAGAGCTAAGTTAAAAATTCTATCTTAATATAAGTCCAATTCAATACCATTCAATAAGAGTTTCTCAGCTGTCTCTAGAGACAGGTTTACATGGATGCCATTTG
>NW_011108513.1:0-474 GCF_000146605.3 Meleagris gallopavo
AAGTGAATCAATGGGATTTATGTGACGGGCAGGGACTCACTGCCCTTCTGCAACTTTCATGAATGTCTTTTGAAAAAATGCAGACCTTTAGCCAAGAAGACATAGTGTTGCTTTGGGGAAGGTCGCTGGAATTTGGGGAAACATTCTTTCAATCTTCATTCTTCCCACTGATTGCTTTGGGGAAGAAGCTTCTCTCCCCTGAGCACACACCAGCACGAACTCCTGGCAGCCCCAGCTCATTGCAGCCAGGCAATGGGCTGGTGGGAAGGGGATGAAGACACTCCTGCCATGCCACTGCCAGCCTTGGGATGCTCTGTTCAGCTCTGCTCCCACCAGGGATGGGTCATTTATTGGCAGCTCAAGGCCAGAGGGCACACCTGCAGATCTCATCTGCTTTCTGACCTGTGCCTTCAGCTCCACCACAAGATTTTTTTCTGTACTATCTTTTCCACCTTTCTCACTTCTGTCCTTTTT
>NW_011108514.1:0-480 GCF_000146605.3 Meleagris gallopavo
TTTGGGGTAGCCCATCTTCTGGGGATGTGTTTATCTGTTCTCTGCTCCCAAATGTAGCAGAGCTCACGTTCAAGCAGTGATAGCTTAGCACTGGGTGTGACTGCCTGCTTCCATCTTCCTTTCTTAGCATCCTTTGTTGGCCATACAGGAATATTTGTGTACTATGCTTTAAAAAAAAAAACAAACAAAAAAACAAAACAAAAAAAAACAAAAAAAAAACCAAAAACCTAGTTTTCTATTCTGGGTGACCTTTAACATCATTTCTCCTCAGTGGAGAAGCGTGTCGGTGTTGTGTTCCTCCTGAGCTGCTCCTCTGGAAGCACAGCTCCCTCGTGTGACAATTGGAGACGGCCGCAGCAGCGCTGAGCAGTGCGGGCTGCAGTGCTGCAGGGTGGGGGTGTGTGCATATGTGTACGTGTGCATGTGCATATATATATGTGTGTGTGTGTGTGCATGTGCATATATATGTGTGTGTGTGTG
>NW_011108515.1:0-493 GCF_000146605.3 Meleagris gallopavo
TGCATTCACAGACGCTTACCAAAACACTTTCTGCAGCCATTTAATGCTTTGCTTGAGCTGTGAAGCCCAACTGGCCTGACAAGGCTTATAGGAAAGTACAGCCCTCGACTTACAAACCAAACATAAAGCCCACCAGGATCAAATGAAGCAATGCACACGAGTCAGCGACAAAGCCAAATGAGAAGAAGAAAATGAGGAAAATAAAGCAGAGCAAACTCTACCTTGATGCTATACACCCCAACACAAGGAAAGACGTAGAATTGAGATTTCTAAGTGCTGGTGGCCAGGGTCACATCTTTTATGCAACCCAAAAGCCAGGGTCTCCCTTGACCATGTGACAGGCAGGCCAACCAGGTTTGGGGCACTCCATAGAAGCTCTTCCAGTGCGTTCTGAAGGCACAAGGGGAGGTCCCAGCTGCAGTACTGGGGCACGGTTGCGAGGGGACCGCTTCTCTCACAGCACTTGAGCCTGACATAAACACAAGGCCACCAG
>NW_011108516.1:0-457 GCF_000146605.3 Meleagris gallopavo
TTTTTTATAACATAAAATATTTTTTCCTATTACTTTATAGTTAAAATTCAAAATTTGAACTGCAAAGTTTATTAATTGCCACATAGTTTTAATCTTGGATTAAGTTCTTGGATTTGATGCCTGTAAAAGGCATGAAACAAAAACATGAAAATGAGCTATTTCATGGGCATAAGACATGTAAAACATTTCATTTCTTTCTTTTTTTTTTTCTTTTTAAAAATATTTATTTTTTGAAGACATTTGAATATCTCCTATTAGAATTATTGTCAGATTTTTTGACTGCAAAATTTTTGCAATATTACAATACAGCTGTATTTGACTGGTAAGAATAAACCCACAAAAGAAAAAGTCCATCATAGGAAGTGTCTATCCTTCAGAAGACATGGCTCTCTCTTCATATATTAAAAAATTAATCAAAACCTATTTAAATAATAAGGAATTATTACTATTATTATTA
>NW_011108517.1:0-511 GCF_000146605.3 Meleagris gallopavo
CATCACCCCCTCGCACTCAGAATTTAATGCATTTGGGGACTATTCTGGATGGACCCAGCAAGTCCTCCCACCCCAGTGCAGGTCCCCTGGATCCCCTATAGAATGGGGTCCCCACCACCCCCACCAGCCGCACACACACCTGCTGCCCCACTTCCTCTCCCCGGCGCCACTGCCAAAGTCCACTGCCACTGCAGAGGACAAAGGGCAGCAGTTCCCAGCCCAGCCCGGGGACCAGCCAAGGCTCTTCCACCTGAGATAGAGCCCGACATGAGCCTCTGAACTAAAAAAAAGAAAAAAAGCCAAAGATGTTTTTCCTCTTTTGGGCTGTTGGTTTTTTCAAGCCATGATCCACACGTCCTCCTCTTCCCATCCTAACACTGCTCCCATTCGTCTGAAGAAATAACAAATAAAGCCCATTGAAGCTAGTCAGTTAACTCAAGAAAATATACAATCTGCATGGGACACAGCATGGGCAGGCTGCAGGCTCACCCCAGTGATGCCTTAAGTCCTT
>NW_011108518.1:0-476 GCF_000146605.3 Meleagris gallopavo
GGCAGCAGATGTCAAATATAATAGGGTATGATTTAACACCAGACTCTGGAACTACTCTGAGAAAAATTTTGAAGCAGAATCTAGCCCCTTATTTGGAAGAATTTGAAACTATAAGTGTGGGTGCAAGTAAGGTAAGCATGAAGATTTGATTGTGATGGATATGATCTCATTGTGATAGCTTTTATGACCTGCTAGAATATTTTTCTTTATGCTTTTACTAAAGTGATTTGATGAGTCTCTGGCTTATTAGATGACAACAGTGAGTGTGTATACATTTGTATCCCGTGTTACATCCTTAGTATTTCCTGAGTGTACTCTTTTCAGTATACTAGAAAGGTAATTACTAAGAAAAAACGATAAATAATTTATGCTGTTAGATTAAAATAGCTTATTCAGATGGGTAAGTTTATATATAGAATTAATCAATGGAAGAAAGAACCCAATACAATAGCTAAGGTAAATTATTTTCTTTTTAC
>NW_011108519.1:0-488 GCF_000146605.3 Meleagris gallopavo
TGTTTCTCTCAGAAGGTGTGGCATTGAATGCAAATGAACAGTGTCTTGAGATGGCATTAATTTATGCCACAGAAAAATCTCTTTCTTCTGCTCCATGTACTACATGACCAAAAATGTGTTGACCTATGCGTGGCCACACTCAGACCTCTACAAATGGGATTCCTTTGGAACTGTTTAATTTCCACTCTCCAAGACAACCTTTCATCAGATGGAGCACGTTGAAAGGCAACCTTTCATCCGATGAAAAAAATACAACTCCCAAGCTATACGGCTGCAAGGAAAAGCTTTTTTAAAAAGAAAGAAAGAAAGAAAATTTATGCTGAGTGACTCTGCAAGAAAGCGTGAGAAAGCCTTACAAGGCAATATAAAAAGACACTGGCTGTGGCTGGAGGCTTGGTTCCTATCCCAGCTCAGCACTGTGCTCAGCCCATCCATGTGCTGGGGAAAAGAGATTCCCTTGCTGGCTCACAGCTCCCCCCTCGGGAGTG
>NW_011108520.1:0-464 GCF_000146605.3 Meleagris gallopavo
GCACATTTTAAATTAACTTTCCTGAATTTACAATGCATGCAAAAATATTGATACAGTTCAGAGAGCTGCCTGTGCAGTGCAGTGGAGGTAAGTATAGCACTGTTTGTCCCAGCGTAAGAGATGTGAGAGGCAGGGAAGCTGTTTACCCTCTGCTTCCACAGCTCTGGGTTGAAGATAACAGGGCAAGTGTAAATCAGAATTATGGAGGGAGAACAGCTCCCCATTGTGCAGGGACCACAGTCTGGCTTTGGCCCTCCTTGTGTATGTCAGCTGACATGCTGCCCTGTTCCCACACTGGTTGCTCTGGAGGTGAGGCAGTGGGGCTGCTGATGATCCCGTGCCAGTTGTGCCCCAGCACCAGGACAGCTGTCAGGTAGCTGTGCTGGCCATGAGGATCAATACGCACCACTCCGGTTGTGAAAGGCAGTAAAATGAGGGAAACATAAAAGCAGAAAACCTCCATC
>NW_011108521.1:0-390 GCF_000146605.3 Meleagris gallopavo
ATGTTGTCACTGTTGGAGATAGCAGGGAAAAGCCTCTAAGTTCTCCCATAGGATCGTGTGAGGGCTCCTCAGGGAAGATAATATTGCCAGTACCCCATCCAAAATCTTCTTGCATGCTACACCTGCTGCTTCCCAAAAGTGCCTGTATACTAATATGTGCAGCATGGGAAATAAACTGGAAGAGCTGGAGATGTGTGTACAGTCACAGGGCCTTTGATCTCATTGCAGTCACGGAGATGTGGTGAGACAGCTGACATGACTGGAATGCTGTCATGGAAGACCATGTCTGGGGACATAGGCTGGGAAAACAAGGTGGAGGAGTTGCTTTTCATGTGAGAGAGCAACTAGAATGTATCTAGCTCCACCTGGGGATAGGTGAAGAACGTGTGA
>NW_011108522.1:0-439 GCF_000146605.3 Meleagris gallopavo
TTCCCCAGTGGCCATGAGGTTTGAGCTGCCCATGTCATCTGCCACAAAGAGCCCCCTCTGGTGGCCCATCCCTGGCTCTTCAGGTAGGGATGGGAAGGGCTCAGCCGGTCCCCGCAGGGCTGCGGCGGCGTGATGCTCACCTTTCTGCGGGGTGGTTGGCACCTCACTGCTCAGCTTGCTGGTTTGCAGCTGACTCTCCAGCTCTGTCACTAAGCGCTTGATCTCCAGCTCATCATCTGATATGTGGTTCATGAAAGCCACATTGTAATCTGTTATCCTGTCCGGCAGAGGCAGCTGGCTGGCGGGGATGTGTCCCTCTTCAGGGAATTTCTTGGCGAGTGGTTTGTCCACTGACAAGCCGTGGAAGGGAGCCATGTCTTCGGGCAGCATTGGAGCCACCTCTTCCATGAGGGACCAGTCCTTCTCTGGCATGAATGCC
>NW_011108523.1:0-501 GCF_000146605.3 Meleagris gallopavo
ATATGATTTAAAGGAAACCCACTCTTGTGTTGGTGGAAGCTGTGGAAGAGGTGCATATCAATGACTTCTAAAGCACTACCCTTAATAAATAAGAGCCTGTGCTGATGCAACTGAATCCTGCTGTTAAAGTCAGCCGCTGTGATTCAATGCAAAATGTAGACAGTTAAAAGTTGAGGTCAGAATGAGATAGGTGTCTAAACTCCCATTATAGTCATACAAGACCCCAGGGTCCAAAAGATTTGTTAAGATAACCAGGAGATGCCTGCTTTAGGATGTTTCCACAGCTTCAGTGACTTTATTAACTGTAAAGGCAATTCAGATACACAGCTCATTTTAATCTGAAGCTGAACCTCCCCCAACTGTCTCTCTGTATAGAGACTATGTATGTGCATCAGTTAGACATAAACATGTCTTCAACTTGATTAAATAATTTCCCCCTTCGCTGTGATAAGGACATTAGACAGTTACAAGCTACTGCAAATGGAAATACATTTGGCTGTT
>NW_011108524.1:0-408 GCF_000146605.3 Meleagris gallopavo
CTGTGTTGTTTCACAGTAACCATCAGGTCTCGATGTTGCAGCCACCATAATTGAGAAATAGTGTTGGGCTCTGCCGAAGTTACTCTTTAATTGGCCAGATGGATTGCTAATGCCTTCACCGAGGCACTGCCCTCCATCATTAGCCGTTGGATTTGCTTCCTAATATTCCAAGGTCCTAATTTGTTTTCAAACAGGGAAATCAGAACCTTGGTAATTATATAGAACCTCCTAATAAACATCAGGTGAAAAAAAATGTACGATAACAAGCACTTTTCAGAACAGCAAAAGGATGTAGAATTCAGATTTGCCAGTGACTCCACGTACTTAAAGCTACTTTTTCCGATTTTAAAATATTAAAAAAAAAAAAAAATATTACAAAGCCAATAGAAACACGGGGTGATTTGGAGT
>NW_011108525.1:0-477 GCF_000146605.3 Meleagris gallopavo
TCATTGTATCCTGCACACTTAACTGCCTTCATCACTGAAAGCCATCGTTTTATTTAATGCTTTAAATAAGGCAGAAATGCCATAATTACATTTAAATATTAAAGACATTTATAAGCAAATGGAAATTGTTTGAAGAAGAACACACAGAGCACTGCGGCGGGGATTTGGTTGCCTGGTGCAGGTGGGAGATTTTTCATTTCATCTCCTGCCTCTGCAACCAAAGCAGGGGCAAACTCCCTGATAAAAAGTTTTTTGATTCATTCTGTTTAGCCTGGTGACACTCACATGGTGGGTCAAGTGCACTGTAGCTGACTGTAATTACAGATATTAATGAAATTTTTCAAAGGGACTCAAAAATGACTGTCAATGTCCATGCTGGCAAAAAACTATTTTGTTCTCATATAAACAGCCAAATCATATAAAAAATAGTCAACTATCTGGGTCAAAAATGAACAGATAACACTCAATTCATTTTAA
>NW_011108526.1:0-644 GCF_000146605.3 Meleagris gallopavo
AATGTTCTAATCTTTTTCCCTCCTGATACCATTACAAGATGGAAATAAGGAATGAATTATTTCCCATGCAAGTTCTTACATAACGTTAGTATAAAGTAGTCACATTTTGCCTGTTTATTTTTTTTCCTTTTATCATGTTCAGATTTAAATGTAGCCTTAATCCTGTATATCCTGCTTTGAAAAGCTTAGATCTGTAATGTGTTGTACAGCAGTCTTTAAAAGGCATTATCCATTAAAAAGTGTGTGGTAGCCTTGAGATAACAAAACAGATTTCAATTCTTGATTTTATACTTGATAGTTTTGCTTGGATAATTTTCTTCATTTCAGACAAAGTTCAGAAACAGTGAACAGTGATTAAGAAAAAATGAAAAAAGAAAGAAAGAAACAACCCGTCATTTAGTATCTTACTAGATTAAATATGAAGTAGTAATACAGTTTTATGGGTAAATTCACAAAAATACTAAACAATATAGAACAAAGCACACCAACAGGCTGACCAGAGAGGTTCTGGATGCTCCGTCCCTGGAGGTGTTCATGATCAGGTAGGATGGGGCCCTGGGCAGCCTGAGCTGGGTGGTGGCAACCAGATCATGGCAGGCAAGTTGAAACTAGGTTATTTTAAAGGTCCCTTCCAACCTAAGCCA
>NW_011108527.1:0-562 GCF_000146605.3 Meleagris gallopavo
GGACCTCTGTGTGCAGACCTGCCTCACCCTCTGCTCAAGCGCAGCCACTCACACACAGGCTGCATGTTATTGCTGCTCCAAGAAGAGAGCTAGATCCACTTATTTTTTTCATTAAAATGCAAATTAATTTAATAAAAAGTAGAATTGTAAATTAATGAAGCACTTAAAAATTCTCCGTAATACAAGGCTAATACTTACTCTGTAGAATTTCCTCCAGTTAATATCACCACTAACTCTCCCGAGTGGGACCAGCCTGGCAGCTCCCCCAGTCTCCATCAGTCTCTTTGATTAGTAATGGGATCGGAGCTCACGTCGCCTTTTTACTGCTTTCCCATCACTGCGGGCAGTTGGGGAGTCCGCCTCCTCTGCAGGAAACCCATCCCGCCGGGCTCTGCCTGCACTCAGGAGCAGGGATGTGCTCTCCCCCCTCGGAAGAGTAATCATGCATCTCTGCAATTCGCTGCAACCCGACGTGAAGAGAGCAGGGCTGCTGCCCTGAGCAGAGCTGCCCTCTGTCATGGTTTCATGATTTTTCATTATCGGTATTCCACATCATAACATC
>NW_011108528.1:0-1674 GCF_000146605.3 Meleagris gallopavo
GAAAGAAAGAAAAAAAGAAACCTTTAAAGTGAAAAAATTGTTTTGTATAAGCACTGAAAAGCCAAATCCCCATCTGCTCTGCATCTACAGTGAAGTTGTCTTGCTATAATTTGTAGGAAAAGAGGAGTGTCTTAGCATTCAGTCTTTAACAATACATGCACCTCATGTTGAGCAGTATGTCATGCTACGATTAACTCTTTTCCTTCCCCATAGGCTTACCAGAAGGGTTGAATCTACAAACTAAGAGTATCCTTAAGCATGGAATAGATGGGTGGGAGGGAGAAGAATGGTAGAGCTTTTAGAAACCCTTTGTTCCTTCCTTTTTCTCTGTATTTGTTTCTTAGTTGTAACAAAGACATAGGTTTGCACACTATGCCCAAACTAAATCTTGTGTGATAGTTTTGAGCACTATGGAAATCACTGATCTTCAAGCAAAATATACTTAATTGCCTGAGACTGCAATCATGTTCCTGTTTAAGTCCTTACTTAGTTCTCGCCTTAACCAATCACTTTATAACACCTGGAGTTTAAGTGCTCTACCAATCCAAGCTCTAAAAGCTTCTTTGAGTCCTCAGTTAGCTAAGTGCCTCAAATTTTCAATCAGTATAGGACATAAGAAAATTTGGAGATATTTTTTTGCATTAGCCACATAATAAAAAATATGCATAGTGTTGCATAGCAAGCAGGTGGGTTTTCTGTTCTTAGAACATAACAGATGTCTATTCCGCCTATAATTTTTGGCTTGTTTTTACACCCATCTTGAAGTTAAACAACAATAGAAACTTCATCCTACTTTTCACCTATTACTCACTATTTCTTATTCTTCTTCTGCAGAATGCATTGGGAGGCTCTAAATCTTTCTGTTCTCAAGAAAGGCTATAAAAGCAATAAAAAAGAGATGGACGCCTCATGTTCTGTGGCTCAACAGTAATTATTTTACAGACCACTTTTGGACTTCCTAAGGGAATAGAGGGTCCAAAAACACAAGGATTGCATTTCACTGATGTAAATCTCTGTATATTCAGGGAACACCACCGATTTAAGTTTTATCTACAAAGCTGGTTGTCATCAACCTCTTTGGCCTGTATTCATCTTTTATATTTTACGCTTTCCACATACAGCTGATGAGCGGCTACAGGTAGATGAGATAAAAGCTCCCTCTACTCCTGCTCTAAGCCATCAGATAGCTTTTGTGTTCAAATCATTTAGAAACAATGGGTATGTTAATAAGCTTTGCTTAGACTTTGGACATTTTAATGTGGGTTTTAGGGAAGGTCTTATTGCATAAATTTCCAAGAGATAAAGATACATAATGCATGAGAATGTCATATTTGTGTTCATTTTTTACGAAGTATGCCTACTCACATTAGTGGTGATCTTCATAATACCTCACCTAGAGTTTGGGAGTTTCTGTTCGTCACCCTGACCTCAGAGCTAAGTTACTCACAAAGACACAACCACAGACTACTCCTTTCAATCAGGAATCAGAATTTAAAACAAACAACAACTTCAAAATATTTTGCATCAGTTCACAAATTATAGTCATTGAGATTTTAGGTTTTCTCTTTTTTCCCATGCAGAGATACATTCATTGGAATAATGTAGCTGGAGTTTACCGACAGATGAAAGGCAGTCAGTAAAATCAGTTTAGTTCGCCAATTGCTTATGATATAA
>NW_011108529.1:0-1312 GCF_000146605.3 Meleagris gallopavo
CTTGAAATTGATTCCTTCACTCAGCTGCTATTCCCTTGAGCTATTTGAGGAGAAGGGGGGAAAAAGCCCTTAATGGCTCTGCTTCCGGTAGTTCCTTCCTGCCTGCCTGCCTTTACTGAAAAATTGTTTTTCTTATGATCCTGTTGAAAACTAGAATAATATAGAAAATCAATCTTTGTATCATTTATGTATAAAATCAAATGCAGACTTAGATTAAGAGATTTTAACACTCCCTAGTCATGCTACTTGTGATGTCTTTCCCCAATATAGCTGTTAGTTCTGAAGTTCTGTGTATGTTCTCTCTCTTTTCCATTTGACTGTATTATCTTATAGCCAAGTAGGTTTTCATTAACAAAGGCGAGGAACTCATTTCAGTGATAACATATGAAAAGAACTTCATATCTGTAGAGGTTATGTAGAGAATGCTAAAATTAGATGTTTGCTATCTTGTTGCTTACGGTCAGTAAAAGGAACTTTGATTTGGAGAATCTTACTCCCATTCACTGTGTTTTTATGCATGGATGTAAATAATTCTCACAGTGTAGGAGACAGTGAAAAACCAAGTCTCTCTGCCTCACTATTAAAATTGGATTTTTAATTCCCGTTCTGGTAATTTCCATAGACTTTTTCCATATATTTTGTATGTGATATTAATGTTGGTAGAAAAAAAGCCTTTCCTTCAAGTTTAATTGGTGATTGCAGATGACATTATACATTCCAGTTTGAAAACAATCCCAGTTAATTACTTGAAACATTTATTTCCTTGATTAAACATCTCATGAGGACATTACATAAATTTTCATTGGGACTTAGGCTTCTGAATGCAGAAGTCACTTTTGAAAAAAAGCTTAGATGACTGACCTGGATATGTTCTGAAAATCATCCTTTATTAGCTTTAGCATTAAGAAAAAAAATGAAGTACATATTCCTGTAATAGTTTATCAAGTTCTGTCTAACAGAGAATCAGAAATCTTCTAAAATGTGCAATTACAGAGAGGCATAAACTTTGAGACATTTTTGTGGTTTCAGAGAAAACTGACTTGAGTACATACATCTGGAAAGTCCCACCAAAAAGCCACTTCTGTATTTTCAGGAAATTAAAAAAAAGGGCCCACTACAAATCTTCAGTTGTCCTTTGTTTGTTTATTTTAAGCCACATAATAAGTGGACATTTGTACATCTTAGGTACAGGATTTGTACCAAAAGACATTGTTTGAAGATAAAAGGGTAGTTCACATAAACAACTGTTTTTAACATTTTTGAGACAATTTGTAATGGTCTTCTATTCTGTGAAACTATGGATAGTGGGGGG
>NW_011108530.1:0-1143 GCF_000146605.3 Meleagris gallopavo
TGAAAGACAAGCCATGTTCCAGATGGCTATGTGCAACTGTCATAGCATGAAATGAAGAATATCTCAATCCACTCATCCACATGAATCAGCAGATTATGACCAGGGAACTCTGCACAGAGCTGAGTATTGCCTTCAGTGTGTTGGAAACAATGTGGCAACATTGTGGATCCCAGAAATGCTCCAACAGAACAGAAAGAACAGGGTTGGTAAGTTTCTAAGGATCCACTGGACCACAACGAGGCTAAAGGTGACAGTTTTCTGGATTATCTGTACCTGTGACATGGTGTCACCACCATGAGCTAGAGTCAAAACAGCAGTCCGTGGAGTAGTGATATATGATTTCTGCACCAAAAAAAAAATTCAAGATGCAGCTGTCTCTAGGTAAGTGATGATACTGCCTTTTGGGATGGGAAAGGGGTTATCATTTTGGATTTCCTGGAAACCAGACAAACCATCACCTCTGACCAGTACTTTGCTATGCTGACTAAACTGAAAGATTGAACTTCCAGATTCAGGCAGAAGAAGACAAGTTTTTTCTTGCAATATGATAATATCGGACCCAATACCAGTTTGAAGACTGTGGAGGACATTGCCAAGTTACGGCTGGACTGTCCTACCACACCCATTGGATTTGGGACCTTCTAACTTCCATCTGTCCAGACCAACGAAGGATGGAGTGAGTAGGTATTTTCCTAACTACACCATCATATTAGCTGTGAAACAGTGGGTCACCTCTGTTGAATGAAATTTTTATGAGAGTGGCATGTGGGCTCTTGTTCACTGCTGGTGAAAATGAACAGCTAATGGTGGTGGCTATGTTGAAAAACAATGTTTTGTAGCTGAGAATTTGCTCTAACAAACAGTGTTATTTTTCTCTTTGTTGTAGTATGTATTTCCATGGAAATAAAGAGCAGGCATTACTTTCAGAGCAACCTACCACAACATGCTGATGTCTGCTGATTTAGAAATTTAGAACTGATTAAAGACACTGAGAAAAAGAAAAAAAGTGTAATGACAAATATAGTATTTCTCTGCACTAATCACAGAGATTCCAAAACACTTCACTTGTATATTCTTTTTATAACAAAGAACAAGTTACAATTCCGTAGTAATAAAGAAAGGACTGCTACCATCACAGAATGG
>NW_011108531.1:0-1097 GCF_000146605.3 Meleagris gallopavo
CTGCTGTTATTCATGGTGAGTTAGTTTTGTTTGTTTTTAAATGTTTCTGTTTCTCTAAAGATGAAGCAAGACCCAATCAATATTCACAAGGAGGCAAATGTTCCATGGGGGGCTTGGATTATTGGTATTTTCCAAAGAAGCATTGACTGAGAGGAGCTAAAAATCTCTCCGATCTTTTTTCTATTTGTTCTGGAATCAATGTTTTTTGTTTGTTCCCTTGTGTTGGCCACCATCTTTCCTTTTCTCTGGTGAGTGACAGAGCACTTCCAGAATCCTGTGCTAAGGCAGGAAATTTTCTAGATAAAAGGCATCCTCCAAAAGCTCGGTCACTTCAAGAATTTTGCTTTGTAAGAAGGCTTATTAAATTGTTACTAAGGGGAATAAATAATTATAAGGAATTATAAGAGAAACTTGACCACACGTTCTAAGAAAGTACAGGTAGAATATGTTACCAAGTTATACAGCAGTGTAACAGGCCAGATGGAAACTACTATTGAAAGTCCAAATCTCAAGAGGCAAGTAAAGACACAGCCATAAGATGAGCTCTCTTACAATCAGGGTGCTGTGTGGTCCCTCAGAATTGTTTTTTGGCAAATGCCATTCCATCACTGAGAAGCTATTTTGCTCAATACTGTTCACTTTAATTGTTGAAACTATTGCTGTAGTGCTCTTATGGGAATTTTTACTTTAAAAAGGTAGTGATGAGTCACCTGGTCAATTTAGCACAAATGGGAATTCACTATAGGCTTTCTGAATGGGTAATGCCTTCCTAAACTCAGAGCTCAATTAAGCAACTAAAGAGTTATTTCCTTTAGGAGATCTTAGGCACTGCTGGAAGTAAGAAGTAAGGAAATTCCAGCCCAGAAATTGTATTGCTGATCCAAAGTTTAGTAGGGAACTGTGATCAGTTGGGAGTCATTTGTTTTTATGCACTGAAAATAAAAAATAACTTTCAATGCAATTTTCAGAGGCAAGACCAGCCTACCCCTCGCAGAACATGCGTGTGGGCACTCAGTCCCACTACAAGGGAGATCTTTCTCAGGCTATCAGGGTGTTCTCAGCCTCTGGTCAGAAGTGGGGAGTGGGATCTGCCACTC
>NW_011108532.1:0-1107 GCF_000146605.3 Meleagris gallopavo
GTGTACAGCAGTACTTCAGCTGCATCTCAGAAATTAAGAGTCGCCTGTATGAGATCTGCCTTAATGACTAATTTCCCTACCATAGAGTTTAAAGTACAAAGAACTGCCACCAAATTGCTGCACCAAGCTTTCAGTTGCTATGCAACACTCTTGTCGCAGGTCTCCCTTCATCTTTCAGTGCTTCTACTCCAGCTCTGTTCTCCATGGATGAAAGTTATGCAATGCTTTCTAGATACTTAACAGCAGATGTATTAAATTTCTAATCTGATATAAACCAGACTGCAATTTTGTACTAAAAAAGTCACATCAATGAATTTAATAATGTTTTAAATTATAGTCTTTGATAGCAGAGTATCTAGTTTTCAAATTTACATTATGCTGATTTTCCCAGTGTATGAATCAGTGACAACTCTCTTTTGTCTATGCCTTCTTTTAAGTGCATGTGGGATTTCGCCAATATTTTGTAGGGGAAAATCTCACCTGAAATTTCGCAAACTGCCTGTTGTCATCCTAAATGGCACCAAGTGCAAAGCACTTGCTGATCAGGAGGCAGAGATTGACTCACGGAGTCCTGTAATGGTGGCTGCCTGCTCGTCTCCTTCTTCCTGCTGACCAGACTGGAGAGGCCTGCTGTAACCTCTCCTCCCATACTGATCGGGCCAATGGGATTTTCTATCAGCTGGAATCATGTTTGAAGCAGTAAAGACAACATAAATGCTTTGATAGTTTTCAGAGAAACTCTGAGTCGCTCAGTTGTCTATGCTGTTGCCATTTAGCTCAGATGATGTCTTCCTATTTTGGAAAAGAGTAATTTAGAATTATTTGTGAACTGTGATCAAAATGTAGAGTAATCTAGACATACTAGGGCAGCTATGCATCCATGCAGGGCTCCAGAGCAGCTCTCAGTTGGCATAGGCAGCCATTTCAAAGCACAGTAGCCACTAATCATCCAGAAAATAGTGCTGTCATGTACGGAAAGATGATTTCCCTTTCTTTTCCCTCTATGGATGAATGCACAGGTTCTCTTGTAGCGTGTTCCAAAATCTATTTTGAAAACACAAGGGTCTCATTCTATAAATTAGGGGAAAGGTTTAAATTTCATGTGGA
>NW_011108533.1:0-706 GCF_000146605.3 Meleagris gallopavo
AAGCAAAGAGCAACACGTTGCTGCTTACGACAAAGCGGCGGGGAGCAGCAGCTCTCCTTGCAGGCTGGGAAACAAGCGCCTTTTAAAATGAAAGCCGATAAAGCGCTGAACCCGGTGCTTCTGCTCGCTTGTAAATCACAGCGCTGCGCTCGCTAATGGCTCCGGCAATGGGAGTTCAAAGGCAAGAAGTAACCTAATTATGAAGTTTGTTAGATTTATTGTCAGTTAATAACAGCGTTTTCAAAGATGCGATGACTAAGATCAGTGGGTTTCTCATGCTTTGCCTACTCCTCTCTTCCCAACAACTATTCTAGGTCAAATTCATCGCGCTGAGCTTCTTTTCCATCACACAGAGTGAGGACACTGGCAGAGCTGTGATTAGCATAATGAGGGCAGGTGAATGTATTGTACTTCCTTCTGGCTTTTTTTTGGTTCGTATTGCGAGCAAGCAAAAGGTGTCAAGAGCTGCTGGCAATTTTTGCAAATATTAAGGTAATGAAACAACTAGAAGATGCTGAATTATTAAAAGTTCTCCAGCATTTCTGATATTTTATTCCTTTTATTAAATGTGTAAGTGAAGGATCACAGAGCTGGGCTGCCTTCCTTCTCCCACGCCTTTCCCAAAAGCGGTGGAGAGGAGAGAAATTCAAACTCAGCCCCGGTGCCTGCTGTGATCAGAGGCATGCGGCGGCAGGGCTGAGCTCTG
>NW_011108534.1:0-734 GCF_000146605.3 Meleagris gallopavo
GGGAAAAAAAACAAAAAAAAACAACCCACAGGATCAGATAGAATAATTTCCTCTCTGACAATTTTTCTCTGCAGATTCCCAGCTCGTGTATGATGGCCCTCACTGCTGGTGCCTTGGCAGGTTACACAGATGGTCACACCTTCCCAGCCAGGGTGGTTGCTCATGCCCTATCAAGGCAGCAGCTGAAGTCTCGGCAACTATGAGGACTGCACCCATGTGTATTTCCTTGGCCAGTAATGAATCTTGCTCTCCTGCCTCTGTCACATTCTTCTACAGTTTGTCAGCTTCCTATCCCCGGGAAATTCAGCTTGTTCAGCATGCTCTGCTGTGAAAATCAGAGGGCTTGTTCCCCCTTCTGTGGGAATCTGCAGTGAGCAGTCATGGGGACAGGAAGGAAATTTGTTATTGGTAAGACTATAGAACGCACTCAGACCTAGATAACTTTCTCTTGTGATTTAACACCAGAAGGGATCACTGGGACAGCTCTGTACAAACAGTGAACAACACCCATTATTCTTGTCTAGACTAGATCTATGTTAGGGAAAGACAGAGAATCTTCTTGCAAACACATAGTTGAAGTGAACACATGCAGAGCTCAAGGAATGAAATAAAGCTGCTTTCAGCAAGAAAGTATTTGTCACCTAAATATTCCTATGAGTAGGTAGAAATACAAGTATTATTTCTACTCAGCTGGGTGCAGGAACAGAGCACTGCATTTGACCACTTGCATACTA
>NW_011108535.1:0-782 GCF_000146605.3 Meleagris gallopavo
AAATTTAGAACCGATAACTGGCCCACTGTGCAGGACACTGATAAAAACAACACACTCATTACTTTGAGCTGACAACTTGATTATTCCCACTGAGCATGGAAATCATCAATATGTTGCACTTATTTCTTTTCTTCTGCCTTGTTAATAGATCACGTGTGCGATGTAATAATTCATCTTGAACATTTATTAGGCTTACTCCCTTTTACCTTAGCACTGCACTTTGCCTGACAAATGACGTGGCATTTCTAAGCTTTCTCGTTAAAAAGTTTAAGACGAAAACTTCTGTGAGCAGCAGAGTAACAAGCTGCTTTCCTGCAGATGCATTCCTATCCTCCATATGATAACCCTCTATCTGGCCATGACACCTTGACCAAGCAGAAGATCACACATCCTGCAGGTACTACGGACCTATCTCTATCGGGTGCGAGCGGCCAGCTGCTGCAAAACGGACCACACGGCAGCTGACTTCTGCATTTTTCCTCTCAGATAGGGCATTCATTGCAGCGCCTCCCCTCTTGGGCTGTCAATGTACACTATACATCACCTTTTGAGAGACTTCCTCCTCTTTCACATTTGGTGAAATTGAGCAATGATTGCAATGGCTGTAATTTCCAACTGTAATTCATAAAGAAAGAGGAAACAGAACACGAACAAACCTAACTGAATGCTTTATTTGCTTTTTACAAGGACTTCCTCTAAGAATATAAAGCACATTTTAAAAGTAATGATTAAAAGGGTAAGAAATAACTGGCAGAAAATTGACTGCCATCAAGATCCAGTGA
>NW_011108536.1:0-582 GCF_000146605.3 Meleagris gallopavo
AACTTGGGCTTGGCTCTGCTGGGGAAGAGATTCCCCTTCCCCAAATGCGTAGAAGTCAGAGTCCTCACCAGTGCAGCCTGCACCAATTCACTCAAGAAGCCAATGCTTGCCTTTGTTTAGGAGGTGGTAGT
Source organism: Meleagris gallopavo (assembly GCF_000146605.3). Lineage (NCBI taxonomy): Eukaryota > Metazoa > Chordata > Aves > Galliformes > Phasianidae > Meleagris > Meleagris gallopavo. Next base: position 132 of record NW_011108536.1, read on the forward strand.
AGGACCAGTGGGGACACTGGCACTGTGATGCCACAGGCCACAAGCCTTCTGGTTTAGCCCCAGGGTTGGTGGCAGAAAGGACACAACCAAGAGCCAAGAGTTCCCTTCTGCCTCCCATCACTATGATGGGAAGGGTCTAAGCAGAGCTGCTTCTGCACAGGCAAAATGTCTTTGAAGCCTGAAGTCAGCCAGACAAAAGACATCTCCCCTGCTTTTGGGCAAAGAGATAGAAGCATCAGGGAGCTGCTCACCCTCAGGTTTGGATCCTAAGGCATCCCAGGAAGGAGCACAGGCATGCAGGGGTCCTGCTTGGTCCTCACCTCCTCCCATCCCTGGCTGGGCTCTGCAAAAAGGGCTGGCTTGGTGAAAGACGATATGGAAAGCCATATTCTGCTCCAGCACAACCTGATCTCAGGTGACATTGAAGTGCTGAGGTTTTGCAAACTGGCTG
>NW_011108537.1:0-650 GCF_000146605.3 Meleagris gallopavo
GACGGAGCACTGGAACAGGCTGCCCAGGGAGGTTGTGGAGTCTCCTTCTCTGGAGATATTCAAGTCTCGCCTGGACGCCTACCTGTGCGACCTGGTGTAGGGAACCTGCTTTGGCAGGGGGTTGGTCTCGATGATCTCTAGAGGTCCCTTCCAACCCCTACAATTCTGTGATTCTGTGATTCTGTGAGGAGTTTGATTCTATATTAAAAGATGCAGGAGTCTGCAGAAATGGTCCTTATGCCATAGGAACTGAGTGCTTGCCTGGTGAACTGCAGTCTGTTCGTATCTGGCAGAGTTCCTGCAAGCTGTCCAAGTCCTTAAACCAGCAAAAGCTTGTGGTCCCCTAACTGTATGTGTTCTTTGGACATCACACTTCCACAGCTGCTGCAGTGAGGAGCAGCTGCACTCCTGAGCAGCCTCAGAGAACCTTGGAAATCTGGTTCAAGATAGGTACCAAAATTAGCTGGAGAAGTCACTGATGTTTTAGCTGTTGATGAACAGTGCTTATACAGCATCCAGGCTTTCTCCCCAGCCCCCTGACCCTCACACTCAGTACAGTGCACTGCACTGGGGCTGGGCGAAAAGTTGGGAAGCAGGCATAGCAAAGAATCATAGAATCAAAGAATCACAAGGTTGAAAAGGACCTACAA
>NW_011108538.1:0-832 GCF_000146605.3 Meleagris gallopavo
TGCAGGATAAGTAGGTCAGTGCGACACAGCCACTAAATATTTCATAGCCTTCCCAGCTCTGACCTTTCAGAGTATCGAGCTCCTGGCTTCATTTAACACGAACAAAGGAGCGCGGGCAGGATAACATGCTGCATTTTAAGGACCCACAGCTCAGGGCCATGGCCAGGAGTGCTCTGAGCAGCTGGATCAGGCCTAGCGGCTCATTCTTGCACCGTTGCTGCCAGAAGGATTTATTTGGATTAATTTGCTCTCAGGAAGACACAGCCTGCTAATTGCAAGGCAAAGCGAGGCTGCTCACAGGGCCCAGCGCCTGCTCTCCATCTACCAGTGGTACTGCCTACTTGCAGCACGGTGGTGCAGGAAGCCATTGCGTGATGCACTGGGAAACACGAGGGAAAATGAGGTGTGTGCACTTCAAACCCCAGCCCTGCAGCTCACTTCAGCAGGCACAAAAACAAGCATTTCAACTGGAATTGCACCAGGCTGCTCCTCACCACGCAGCCGTTGCAGCCGTGTTCCCCTCCGCTTCCCTTTGCCTACATCCCAACAACTGCACACACAGCAGTGACCCATAGGAAAGGCTTCACCTACGCATTATAAAGTTTTGTTGTGCTCAGTGGCAAAACCAGGCAATGGGGCACTGCCCACCACACCAGAGCTGCAGGGGGGGTCCGGTGTCCCCCAGACATCGGGGAACCCCCTGGGCTCTCCGTTCTGGGAGCCAGCAGCTGAGGTGGAGCACAGGGGCGGAGGGGATGCAGCCATGGTTGTGCTTCATTAGCACTGAGCCTGCAGCCCCCTCCCTCCTGCCATCTCCTGGGAATTAATGGGA
>NW_011108539.1:0-484 GCF_000146605.3 Meleagris gallopavo
AAAGTTAAGGGTTTTTATTATTATTATTATTTATTGTTATAAGTTAGATGGGGAGAAGTTTGGGGTTCATTTCTGAAGTTGTTTTAAATGAGAGCTAGAAACTAGCTACCACATTTTGCAGACCGTTTCAACATATAGTACTAAATCAGACACAGAGGAGGCTGGTACATTCACACAAATAGATTTATGTAGCACAGGTGACTGTACATGTAAAAATCTCCAGACAGTTCATCTTTGTGATTAAGTAAATATTGTAAAAATAAGTAGTTGCATGCCCAAAAGCCTCAGAGGCAGTCAGAGGCATCAAAAGAACTGTCCTAAGCAATGTCTATAAACAAGTTACTCTTTAAAAATACAGTAAAAACTTTAAACTTAAGAAGTTTCCTATCCCAGACCTCTTGAATAGATGATCCCCACCAACTGCTCCCAGATTCGATCATTCTGTGACATACACAGCCACTCAGATACAAATCACAGAATATCC
>NW_011108540.1:0-454 GCF_000146605.3 Meleagris gallopavo
ACCAAAAAGTGTACAGTCCTACAATATAAGTGAGGCAAACATGGCAGGTCTGGGGATGGCAACCACAGTCAGGTGAGAGTCCAGATCATTGGACATGTCTGTGTAATGAGGCAGGTCTGAGATGAGGCTGGGAAATTGAATGAGCTAGATAGGTTCGATTAGTTCTAGACACGATAACCAGGGTTAGACACAGCTCAGGGATCACTAGGTAAGTTCCGTAATGGTGTGGTGGAGTTTAGGTCAAGAAAAGTCAGTTTATAGACCAGGGTCTGGAGCAGTGACTGGAAACAGACATAGTTACAACACTGCTGCAGTGTTGGTTTCCCAGTGGTAGCATGTGATTGGTTCTGAGAAATTTTGAAGCCCTGTGTCAACAGAACTCTGATCTTGACTAGACAATAAAAAGTAAGCCAGACTTCAAGTCTGATTCTGACCTATACATAGCATACAGTAG
>NW_011108541.1:0-535 GCF_000146605.3 Meleagris gallopavo
ATGGGTCTGGGTCCTCCACCTCCTCCCTCACTCACTTGCCCCAGATCTCAGCAAGAGACATGAAAGTCTCAAAAAGCAAGAAGCACTTGCCAAAAAACTTTTGGCATACGCTATGAGGGTCCTTGCTGTCCTCCTCACAGGGCATAGGAGCAGCCCCAGCCCTTACCTTGAGCACCCTCTCGAGGATGCGCTGGATGGACTTGCAGAGCTCATCCTTGCCCTGAAGCTTCCCCAGCTCCTGGTGGAGCAGCGTCTCAAAGGTGTACAAGGCATCATCCATTTGCTGTGACAAGAGCCAAGAGGTCAGTGGCAGTGGGGGACCAAAGGGGCTGGGCTGGATCTGTCCCCACACTCCAGCAGCTCTGCCTTGGGCAGATACGGGGATGAAGGCAGGGAATGGTTATCCTACCTGTCGCATGTGGATCTGGGCCCTCTGCTTGAAGACAGACGTGCTGGAGACGTCGAAGCGCTGCTGGAGGCCCTCCAGCTTCAGCTGCTCCATCTTCTCGTAGCACGACTGCATCTTCACCGGGTG
>NW_011108542.1:0-439 GCF_000146605.3 Meleagris gallopavo
CAGAGGAGTGGAGAAGTGCACGCATCTCCCTGCAGGTGAGCTGGCTTGACCAGAGACTCCCATGCTGTCCTATTATGGAGGCTCGTGGGGACAAGATACAGAATGGTGCCTGGGCTTCCCAGCATGACTGTGTGCTGTGAGAGCTAAGCCCTGTCCCAGCTTGGTCTGTGCAGCCCTGCCTGGAGCAGCTGTAGTCAGGGTGGGGGGACCGGAGGGGGACCTTGTCCTCTTCTCCCTGGCATTGAGGCTGGCCCTGTGGTGCTGGCTGTAATGGTAGATCCCTGCTATTGGATTTTGAGGACAGGAGCTGGGCTTGTGATGTCTGACGCCCTGCCTTTGTCTTTCCAGGCAACAGGTCCCTTCCTGCACATTGGAATTGTGGGAGGAATGACGCTCCTTGCCTGGCCATTGGCCAGCGTCATCTACCGCACCCACAGCA
>NW_011108543.1:0-637 GCF_000146605.3 Meleagris gallopavo
AACTGTAAAAACCTGTAATGACAATATTTGGGCAAATTAAGTTGTACACTGAAATATGAAAATATTTCTGAAAAAGTGTATACAATCCCACTCGATGCTCTGCAAATAATTTCCCTCGAGCGTTTCTGAATATTGGATAATAACAGAAATACAAGAAAAATATTTAAAGAAAAAGCAACATCTGAAGAACGCAGTATTACCTGTAACATAAACAGATTTTCTATTATTCATACTGCAGTGAAAAACAGACAAGAAAGACAGAACTTCTAAATCAAATGGTCCGACTACAGAATCCTTTTTCTGAATATTTATTGCCCAAAAGCAAAGCCAGAACCTTCATCATAGTAAGTAACCTCAGAGAGATTAAGCAGCATGAAATGCAACAGTGACAACTGTATAGAAGACTGGCTAGCTCATGTCACCTGATGCTGACAGGTAAGACATGCTCCCTGGCTGCCTCACGGGGCCATTCCCTGCCAAACCCCGCAACAAGAACCTCACAGAGAAGCACACATAGAAGCTTTTTAGTCTGATCAACATATACTTATGCACTGTCATTGGCAAACACCAAAATCCACAGCTTAGCTCCCAAGAAACTAAGTACAAATGAAGAAGCTTACAAGAGGTGCCTGGATGA
>NW_011108544.1:0-622 GCF_000146605.3 Meleagris gallopavo
CAGCTGTGTTTTTCAGTGGTCTGTCCAGATTATAGCTAATTTGGAATCATACGTATGAAAAGCCGCTTCGATGGATGAAATTGGGCTCTTTAGCACTTAAATATTTGTAAAGGCATAAAGAGCTTAGTTAGATAGCAGCAACATTTTGTCCTACAGGTCTGCTTCCACGAGATCTGGAATGCTGGGGAGATGACACAGGGATGTGATGGCCATAAACACGTTAGGAGAGCAGCAGCAGAAGGCATGAAGCGATTAGCTATCTGAATCACACGCACGCTGTGCAGCCCAGGGACCCACCCGTGCTTTAGGAGCACTCCCTGGCCACACGTGGCTTTGCTGCTTTGTCTCTCTGTGTGCAGGCTCTCCTCTGTGTGTGGGCATGAGTTTGCATGAAACGCTCTTGGCCTCTTTTAAAAACCTGCTTTGATATTTCCAGGCTCTCTGCTGCGCCGACAGCCCTCTGTGTTTGAAACCCAACTGGAGGACTCACAGATGAAATCTGGCTGAGCTGAAAGGCTGTTGTGCCACCGGGATGCAATGCTCACCAAGCCTGGAGTGTCCTCAGAGAGGGTGAAGCCATAGGGGGTGGCTGGTGGCATCCAGCCCTCTGCTTGCAGCCGTC